>NC_056750.1:430744350-430756850 GCF_019279795.1 Protopterus annectens | reverse complement strand
TACTGAGTCATGCAGTTGGCTACCAACTAAAAGCCATTTTTTCTTGAGATTGTAAGATGTTCTGTTGCTGTATTACATGTTCCATATCTATTGTGATGTATTGATTTTAATTCTATTTTTGTTTACGTATGTTTGAATGCTGTACCCTTTTGCTATAGGATGCCACCGTGGCTAAGGTATCTGAAAACGAGGCAGGATGAATACAAGAAGAATGCATAGGGTTTCAAAGGAGGAAGAAGCAAACCTGACATACTTATTGAGAGGAAAGCTGACTGGACAAATGCTCATGCAAATAAGAACAGAAATGCTATGTAAAGTTAGTGGAAATAATGTTATTTATATTTTTTAACACCTATATTGAATTGCCATTTAAGATATAGGCAAACATACATTTATATAAAAGAAAACAACCCATGATAATATGTTCCCAGTTTTAAACATTATTCATCACATATATTCTTTTGTATCATTAATCCAAAATTACATAAATCGATCAATTCCTGCCTTCCCTTAAACCTCCCCCCCCCTCATCAAAAACATTATTCTGCCTGATCAGTTTCCACAATTTCCATTTTTCTATGTACTTTGCTTGCACCCTTTGCTAAAGATTCTACTTCCATTTATTTTATGCCAGTTACAATATTCAATACTTCAAATTCAGGTGGTTTAGACTTTGATTTCTATTTTCTAGGAATTGCATTTTTGGCAGCCAACATAATTACACTCCACAAGGCCATACTATAGGTAGGCAATTCCGATTCCGTATCATAGCTCAGAAAAAATCATTTCCCATCTGCTCACTCAGTATCTCTGACAGAGTTCTCTGCAGGGAATTTTTAAAGTCTGCCAACACATTACACTCCCAGTTACCTCTTTCTTCCCCATCACACCTCCAACATTTGCCATCGACCTGAGGAAAAATTCTTTGGAGTCTGCTTTGGGTATAATACATATATACAAACATTTCCAAGCAAAAATTCTAAATCTTCTAGACTTTGGTGCATATTTGGCTGCCATACAGATGTACTCTCATTGTCTCCTTGTGAATTGCTTTTCAAGCTCTTTTTACAACATTTTTTAACCTTCTGTGATAGATTCCTATAGTTATTGTACAATATTTTATATGCCTCACCAATTATCCCTTTTTTATCAGCAGCTTCTGCTGTAGGTTCATCTAAAAATTATACCAGAGAGGGTATTTCACTTAGGATTCTGACACCCCTTTCTGTTTGCCTATACTCTAATTAAATGTTTCCCTGATTGGGACCACAGTCTCTAGTCTGCAGGCCAAATATCTCCTTGGCCGCTTCCCATTCTGTTACTGTTCCCTCTCTAGTTATTTGCTCCCAAAACCTTTGTTCCATTGCCAGTTTGCTCCAACACATTACATGTCCCTCCTGAGTTTTCTATGTACCCCTAATTGCAGTCAGCCCTTTTGGCAAAATTTCCTTTCACAATACTCGTGTTGGCATAGTTCTTTTAATACTTTCTTTTACTTTATGAATACAATATTCTGTATGTCTGTCTGTTGTTATTCTCCTGAAGGATAAGCCATCAAAATCCCACTGTCTCCTTATTTCTTGTGTTGTATACATTGGCCTTAACTATGTAGCTTTAAAATATTCTTTTCTATCAAGTAATCATAATCCACCTCGTTCTATTGGGATGATCAACTAATCCCACTTGACCCTTGCCCTCTTCCCCTCCCAGATAAAATCCTTCAACTCTTTATTAATTACTGTCCACAACTTCTCATCTGGTTGATAAAAATATGCCAGACCTATATATAAAACTAAAGGGACTAAAAACACTTTTACTGCTTGTATCTTGCTATCCATATCCATAAACAAGAGCTTTCAGTTTCTCAGGTTTTGCATGATATTTTGTCTAGTTTCGTCCCACATATCCTTAGCTGCCATAACAGAATCCTTTTTAATCCATACTCCTAAGTATTTCATTTTATTGTGACCCAATAAATATGGGTATTGCTGGACCAATTCATGTATAGGTACATAATTTACAGCTATAGCCTTTGTTTTATCTTCATTAAGTTTATATCGTGAAAACTCTTGAAAATGTTTCAAAATGTTCCACAACACTGAGATGTCCTTTTCTGGTTTTATCAGGCATAAAACAAAATTATCTGTAAATAAAATCAACTTTTCTTGATTGCCGCACCAATTATATCCTTGAATTTCCAAGTTCCTTATTTTATTTGCCAGTGGCTCTAAATTTTTATTTATTTATTTCACATTTGTTAACTGGGTTAGTCCAACTGAGTTTGCAAACAAACCCTTTTTCAGTGGAGACCCGAGGGGAAAAGCCCCAGCAAACATAAGCAAAGATAAACTGACAATATACAAATATTAAATAATCACAATACAGAATAATTGTAAAAAAGAAAAGGTTATTAATTATTTGCATTGCATTGATAGTAAGCAACCCATTTTTAGTGGAGACTCACGAGGAAAGAGCCCCAGCAAACATAAGCAAAGATAAACATACAGGATAAAAACTATTAAAAATAACAATGCAAATAAGAAATTAATTATAAAGAGAAAAACAAAAGAAAAAATTATGAACATTAAGGGATGCACTGATAGCAGTGGTCTAAATTTGTTACATATGAGTAAAAACAAAAGGATAATCGTTCAAAAGAAGGAAAATGTACAGACATTGATAGTAAGTGGGGGGAAAGATAAATAGTGTGAAGAATGGGAGAGGGAGAGAAAGGTGGGAGCTATAGTAGTAGAGCTGAGGGTTTAGGAGGTTAGTTTAAGCAGAAGTTACTAACAGAGAAAGAAAGTTAGGAGATGCAGCAGGTTATACAGTAGGATATATATAAATATATATATATATATATATATATATATATATATATATATATATATATATATATATATATAATGCAGATAACAACAAGGAAAGAGGACATACTTGTGTGGCTCTTCTGTACAGACACACCTTATCAGAGAGGAACCTTACTACTTTAATTTTTGCCTTTGATTCCTCATATATCATCCTAATTAACCTTATTATTGTATCACAGCACGCAAATGCTTCCCTTGCCCTACTCATAAAGTCCCAGCTTACTCTGTCAAATGGTTTCTCTGCATCAAGACCCACCAACAACAGTGGTATTTACTTACGTTCTGGTTCCCTCTCGATTATCATTGTTCTGTTAATGTTGCCAAATGTTTGCTACCTCTCCACAAAACCACACTGATCCATATCTATCAATTTTGGCAACACCTTTTCATTCAATTAGTTATTATAGATTTGAAAGCTTTATAATCTTGGTTTAAAATTGAAAGGGTCTATATGAAGATTGGCCTGATGGATCTTTAATGTCTTTAAGTATTACAACCACCACAGCTTTCTTCCAGGATGTTGGTGCTTCCAATTTTATTTCTATCTTTATTTAATTTTGTTTGGTGGGTGGATAATACTGATATTTTCCAGGAAAGGGAAATGGTGCGGCATTTATACTTACAAATGAAAGTCTGGTCTGGGTTCTACAACTTCCCTCTTGCAGTTATAATAAGTGGATTTTGAGGTACAGCAAAGACTGTGCCCTTAAACTCCCATATAGATAAAATCTGGTGGAAGCATCACAGCATTAAGCTGTGGAAGGAATTAAGGTTTCTGTGTTAGTGAAACTAGAGAAATATAGTGTGGAAACTGCTTTTGCCTGGTGCATTACTGCAATGGGTACCCAAATACTCCTTAAAACAAATGTGTATAATGGAGCCTTGCAGTTCAAACTGATCAATGTTCATGAGGAAAGAATTGTCAGTCAGGTTTGTCAGCGGTATGAGTAAGGTAATGGATCAGCTACAAGAAGACAAGAGACACCTCCTTTCTCCTTCTTGGGTCAGGAAACTTCTTTTTTGTGGTATAAATAGCATATTTATGTATGCTTTTTAATTTTAAATCATTAATTTCTGTTGAGATTCTAGTTCTAAGAATGGGGAACTACTGTCTAGGGACATTGGTGGAGGTTTATCATGGAAGTTTAAAGGCTGTATTACAAAATTTACTGAAAGTCGTACACATCACATTTTTCAGCCAGGCACCCATTCCATTTGCAGAGTGAGTCATAAAATATTAAGCTGAGTGAATGTTATTTTACAGGTACTGTAAATTCAGCTTGCTAATGAAAAAATGCTATTTCCAGGTCTGAAGGACTGAGTATACTTGAAAGCATGGACTCCATGTGGAAATGATGTGACACTTAGATACATCCAGGGAGTAGAGGTTTTGCTAGTGACAGTACTTCAAGGCTGTGGAGCAACAAAGTCATAAGAAGGGCTCAAACATTCGATCTGTTGGCTAAATGGATAACAAGAGTAAAATATGCATGAAACCTGAATTATTTTAAAGGTATGAAAGAAAAATGAGTGAAAAAGGCATAGCAATGCTTTATAAAATGACTTCACCTGGGGTTGTGTACATAAAGAGTAAGAAAATAAACAGAGAAAAGTAAAAAAAAAGTGTGCATCCTTTTACCATCTGACATATAAGCTTTAATTTGTGCTGACAGTGAAGACAGGTGTGGCATAAGTTTTAGGGAACCATAAAAGTTGAAAGTGTTCTGGAAGAGCTAATTACAGAAAAAAAAAGTACTTTGAGTGGCACAGTAGTGCTGTGGTTAGCACTGCTGTTTTATAGGGCTTGATTCTCTGGTTCAATTCCCACATGGGGTGCCCCATGTGTAGACCTTTTTTTGTCCTTCCCTTGTCCACACGGTTTTTCTATGAGTGCTCCTTTTTCTTCCTAAAGGCATATCACAAATCCTCAACTGTCCATTGATATGTGTGTGTGTGTGTGTGTGTGTGTGTGTGTGTGTGTGTGTGTGCGTGTGTATGTGTATGTATGCACACATAGCTCTCTCATCCCACAATAGATGGATAACTCAGTCTCTTCCTTGTGTCCGTTGAATGCCAGGTTAGGTTCTAGCTCCCCCAAAAAGCTGAGTTTGACAAAATGGCCATCACAAAATGAATGACAGATGACTTCTCCTTGGATTTTTTTTGTAGCTACATCATTGCTACAACCATTGTTAAAATCTGTTGTGGCTGAGAATTCATGGTTGGAGCTGCTTTATAAATTTGGTATACACTACAAAAGTCTGGGGCAGATTGTGGATTTGCGGCATTAGAAACAAATTAAGTGATGCCTTCCTTTCTTTCTTCATTTGATTTGGATGGTTATTTGAGGACTGCTGATAACAAAGTCAGAGTATTTGAGTAAATCATGAGTTATATAATATGTTTTATTTTTCCATTAAGAAGTGTTGTATTTGGGAAAAAATTAAACAATGAATGTAAAGGGAAATAATGTTTTTGATTTGTAAATGACTAAGTTGTTTAAAAGCAAGACTCTAGCTTTTTTGTCCGACATACAACATGTATGATGTCATAAGAAATAAATATAAAAATGATATGAACATAATAAAAATAAACAACAGTGAAGGCAGTTTGACAACTAAAATAAACATCTTTGGACTAAATCTAATACCTTACAAGATAAATGAATCAGTCAAAAAGGTAATTTGTAGGAAGATGGTTGCAATTTAAAGTGATACATTTACACAGCTAGGATTTTCGTTGCTGTCTCTAAATTGCATCAGTCAGAAATACATGTAAACCATGATTTCATTATGGCCTTAATGAGGTTTTGTGTTAACACTGTACTTTCAAAATGAACAAGTCACATCTTATTGAATCTCTCTACTCTGTTTCTATAAAATAGGATATGTGTTGGACATGTGCATTATTGAAATATGTTTCTTACTCTCAGTCTGCTCTTAGCATATTAAATGGTTCTTATTGGTGCAATAGATGTTCTTTATATTGACCACTGCTGCAGTAGCCGTAACTATATGGGATTATATCCTGCCAAGGGATTAACGGTTGGTTTGTGCTTTCCTTTGTTGGGCAGATAAGTTCCCTTTGGGGAAAAAAGCCCTTCCATGTTTTTATATTTAGTGATATTTTATTATTATTTATTACAAAGAAAAAAATGTTGGTTTTGAACAACATGTTACAAAGTAAGATGTCATTTGTTAATGGTAATTGTGCCATTAGCAAAATGGTCTATTTGGCCAAGTGTGAAAATTGTGAGGCATTCTATATCGGCAAGACAGAAAGAGCATTAAAAATGAGAATGTATGAACATCTATACGATATAAGTAAAAAGAAAGAGATAAATGTCCTATATAGACGTTCAATTGCATGCCCCTAAGTTTAAAAGGTTCACCTTTGGCATTTTAGAAAAAAGCAAAATAAATCCTAGGGGTGGTGACTGGCAAAGAGTGCTTTTAAAAAGGGAATTAGTGTGGCAATTAAGATTAAATGCCACATTTTTTCCTGATATGAATGACCAAGTATCTCTTGGACCAGTATTAAAGGAAAGAGCTGAAGTTCTAACATAAAAGTAAAAGTGGTACATGTATAATTATTTTTTGCAAATGATTTGAATGGTCAGGGTGTGTATATACTATAACATTACATAAATGATGGTGAAGGAAACGTTTTGAACTTGTTTTATTGTGCTTTGTAGCTTTAAGAATGGAATTTTAATTAAACTGAGTTACTGATTGTAATTAATGTGCCTGAACTTATATATAAAAAGGATTGTAGTTGGATGGTTTTTATCTGATGAAGTCTCCTTGAGAGACAAAAGCGATTATTGAGTGTTTATTTGGTGTGTTTTAACATTAAATACTTCCTCTTTCATGGCTTTTTGAGTATGTCGTGTTTCTTGGATTTTTTAGTCATTATTGCAAGCCACTATTTGGATTTTTATCTTTATTCAGATCTGTTTCTAAGGTTTTCCATTCAGACTTTGGTCACTGAGGATGAATACTTCAGAATTTTGGGTCTCATGGCATCTATACCCCTGGCAAGACTCCACATGAGAAAGATACAATGGTACCTGAAATCTCTTTGGTCCCAGCATTGACACCCTTTATCTTTTCAGGTCCCGGTACTGGGTTTGTCAGAACAGAAATGTTTTGGTGGAGACAGCAGATATCCTTAAATCCAGGTCTCCCCTTCTCCATTCCCTGCTCCAAAGCAGTCAGTCACCACGAACACTTTGTACTTTGCATGAGGAAAAGGTTTTGGAAGGATAAAAGTGCAGGGGGTGTGGGACACCAAGGACAGATACAAGCACATAAATATCAAGGAGATGTTTGCCCTGATCAAGGCAGTGGACTCACTGAATCACCTTTGGTCCCCAGGGCCTCTTCAAGTGGTTACAGACTATACCACAGTCACCATACCTCTCAAACTGTTAGCCCAAGAAATTTGGACAAAGCCTGACATAATGAGGGGATGAAGTCCAAAAAAAATTAGACAAATTTTAAATATTGCTCTTGTAAACTTAGAAAGTAGCTAGAATAACAGGCTTTGTGTTAAATTACATTTTCTAAAGGATATGAAGTCTGAAACTCAAATGTGTCATTATTTAGTTATTTCATTCCTCAGATCATCTCAGTGATTTGCCAGAAAATTACAAATTTTCTGAAGAATATACGGAAATTTTGAGGCAAAAATCTGGACATTCTGCAAAACTCTGGACAGTTGAGATGTATGCATACCATATCTGAAGACTAGCCATATTAGTTGGGATATAGCTTCACAGCAGAATTTCACTCTACAGGCATCCTACATTCCATGAGTGCAAAATTGTATGGCAGACAAGCTGAACAGGACCAGGACAGACCCTTGTGAATGGTAACTAGATCAGTGGGTCTTCTAAGATTTGCTCCATTTGTGGGGTGTTCCACGACCTCTTTGCCTCCTCTTTGAACAGTCAACCTGGCAAAATTCTGTTCCAGGACTTCATGCAAGAAGGCCTGGAAGACAGATACCTTTTCTTTGGATAGGAATTTTCCTGTATGTCTTTCCAGTAATATTCAGGGTACTTCTGAAGATTCAGAAGGAATCCTCCAAAATCATTCTGTTGATTCCTTTCTAGACCAGGTAACCATGGTGCTCTCTTCTTTTGGAAATGGCCAGTGTGAATTACCAGAAGCTTCCTCACAGAATTGATCTATTCACACAAGAACAGGGGTGTCTGATACATCCTGAGATCAATCATCTTCAATTAACTGCCTGGATGACAGAGTCTTAATTCCTTTTAGGCACCTGTTTTCTGAGGACGTGAAGCAGGTACTAACAGAGGCAAGAAAGCCTGCTACTACAAAAGCATATATTAGTAAATGGAAAAGGTTTTCTAGTTGGAGCCAGGAACATAACCAGCATCTATTCAGGGCTAGTTGTTCTCTGGTTTTAAAGTATTTGTGTAAGTTACTATCCTATGGCCTTTATTATTCCTCCATCAAGGTTCATTGATCGGCCATTTCAGCATGTCTGCCCATGGATTCTCCTCTTTCAAGGCAGCCTCATGTCAAAATCTTCTTAAAAGAGATTTTGCATATGAGGCCTCCAAGTAAACAGATGGCCTCTCGTTGGGATCTTAATTTTGTGTTAGAGAAACTAACACTTGCTCCATTTGAACCAGCTAATCTGTCTGACTTAAGGGTTTTAACATGGAAAACAGTTTTACTGAGTGCTCTGACCTGTGCAAGAATGGTATCTGAGTTATAAGCTCTTATGGTGAGTCAACCCTACCCATAGCCAGCCTTAGGCATAGGCCAACTAGGTGGCTGCTCCTACCTCAATTTTCATAGGGACAGAGTTTTTTTTTTGAGAACTATTCCATCGTTTATGCCTAAAGTGGCATCTGAGATTACTTTAAGCCACACTATCCATCTTCCCATTTTCTTTTCTGAACCTAAAAATGGGGGAGAAAGGATACCCCATACCTTGGATATTCACAGACAATTCAGGTATTATCTTGACAGAATAAAATCTTTCAGATCTTTGGATCAATTGTTAATTTCTTGCAAAGCTAAGAAGAATGGACAACCTGTGTCAAAACAGACTACTTCCAAATGGTTGTTTAAGGCTATTAACTTTTGTTATACTCACCATGACAGATCTCTTCCAGGCAGAGTCAAGGCCCACCCTACCAGGGTTTCTGGCTTTATCTATGGCTTTTTGGAAAGGGTTGGATTCTAGACGTATTCTAAAAGGTGCTACTTGGTCATTTGTACTTACGTTTACACAGCACTATAAGCCTGACTACTTCTCTAGGTCTAGATAAAGTTTTGCTAGGACCATTCTTCAGGGGCTCCTGGACCCCTCTCCTTACTCCTCCCAAATATATTTAGCTGCGGTAATCTACCCATACAGCTAAGGCTACTGCAGTAGTGACCAATATGAAGAATATAGTACAGTTTTTTACCATAATGGTAGGTGTTTGAATGATTATTGCTGCAGTATCTTCTCACTCCCTCCCCCTTGTTTTTGGTATTTATTTATGACAGAATGTGGACATTTATTTCTTGTTATTCCTAGCACTGTCTTTTCAGGGCTCAGCCTCCTGCTCTCTGCTGGCAGGAAACCTCTGAAGGGCTTCATGCCAAAACTTGTCTTTTAGTCAGCTCATCTTGAGCTGCTTGACAATTTGGGCATGTGAGATAAAAACAGTGATTAATTATGTTCAGCTGGGGCAGTGTGTAAATAGAATGCTGTGCCTACACCAGAAAAAGGACTGAATGCTACTTAGAAGACTGATTAATGATAGGAGCAATGCAGAAGGGATAAGGGGGATATGCCAGCCTAAGAAAAGCTTTACTGCACTGGAAGGAAAAGTGCATTCGCTGCGCAGAAGATAAAGATAATCACCTGCAGTCGGAGGGACCAATGACCCAGACAGTGAAGCTTCATTACAGGAATTGTTAATGTGCAAAGAAATAGATGTTTCACACGTGCAAAAGGTGATTAAGGTACTACTTAACTGCTGTAAGAGGCTTTGTACTACAGCAAAAACTAGAAACAGTTCAGACAAAACAGGATCTGCATTAACATACTTTCTGATGCACTGTGCAGGGTATGTTAAAAATAGTTCAGAGACTGAAAACTTTAGAGATGATACATTCCTTATTAACTTACTGTAAAATATCCGGAGGAACACAATACATCAAGTACAAAATATAACAACCATTCTGTAGGCAATGGATTCAAATTGAAAAAGCCAGCCACTATTCATTCTCCAATAAAATTTGCAGACTATTCAAGATGGAGCAGTATGGAAGATCAGTCTATCTAACTGCATTTCTTTCAGGATATGGGAAGAAACCAGTGCAAAACACCACATGGCTGCAGGAAGGACATAAAACTCTGCACAGCTGCCACCCTAGCCAGAAAATGAACCAGAGAACCATGCACTGAGATGCGGCAACAACAGGTGTACCACTATGACAACCATTATTGTGAAAAATATTAACACCACTGACAAATCTATGCTCAGCCCAATGTTCTTTATGAGAATAAATAAATCACATTCACATCTGTTTAAATAATGCATAAAATTCTAGAACTACCCTTTCTGAAAAACATCCTCTTTTATGCTAATTAACATGCAAAAATATAATTTTAAAGACATCGGTATAAATGTTAAACAGTTAAGTACTTTAAGATAATATATCTATACAGGAAAAAATGCATTTTGAAATCAGACAGGATTTATTTTCCATGAATAATTTAAAGGTATCATCATCTCTTACTTGATGTTTTCAATTGAGTACTGGTCTTTTATCCGACTGTAACTGGTCACCTCTTCTGAACTAGTAGTAAGATCAGGAATACCTTGAGTACTTGAAATGACTAAGTCTGACTATGTTGCTGCTTTCTACTTCTGATCAGTAGGAGCTAGGTAACTACCCTGAAATTCTAATGTTCCCTGTCTCTGAAAACGATTGCAAGGTTTAACCTTCTGAATCGGTCAAAGTCTGACCTCATTGCTGACTCCTTTCTTTCTTTAATCAGCAGATGATATGTGATTATCCAGAAATTGTTAAGGTTCCTTAGCTCTAGCAGAGAAAGGAGCAGTAAGGTCTTTAGCTCCAGGCAGGAGCGGCCCTAGGTCAACTGGTGCCCTAGGCAAAAGGGCTCCACGGCGCCCCCCACCACATTACCTGGTGCCCCCATCCCGGTCTACCTACACTAAATAAATACTGGAAAAGTGCCCCTGCTAGACTGGCGCCCTAGGCGGCCGCCTAGTTGGCCTATGCCTAAGGCCGGCTATGGCTCCAGGACTGGATAGATGAATTCATTGTTGGTTCCAACCTTGAACCAGGAGGAGTAGTTTAATGAATTTGCAAGGTTCCCTTTTGCCCCTCACAAAACAGCTACAAGGTACTCTCAGGGTGAGTGAGTACGTGAATCATTGTATTTGTTATTTTTTGTTTTGTTTACAGACTGGCTGGAGGTTGGGGGGGGGGGGGTACAGGTAATCCAAATAATTTTTGTGTTTGTCTTGTTAGAGACCGGGGGAAATTTTGACACTATAGAACTTTCTCTACATTTTACATAAATGTCATGTGATCTTTAACATTTGTCAATGCTCCCATCAGCACATATAGATATGATCTCAATTTTCATTTCATATGCAGGAGGATGGCACTTGCAGCAAATTTTCTAATGCTACACTGCAGTGACAGTACCTGAACATGAATTCAACCATATGGGCAGGTGCATACAACCTTATGATCTTTTCAGCATCAAAGACAAATGGGTAGCTTGTTGATTCACTGCAACTGTAATCCAGCAACCTCCATCCCTTGAAACTGAATAAACATGTGACAAATGCACAGCTGAGGAACAGACTAAAAGCCCATATCTAAATTGTAGTGACTAGATGGATCAGTCTGCATGGAAATAAATGCCCCAAGCTGGCTTCCGAGTTAAATTTCTTAATGAATGTGTGTTACCCTTTGTTTTCAATTCCATTTCAGGTGTATGAGATTTTTAATTTTACATGAGAATGGAAGGAAGGGGAGTTCATATTTCTGCTCTCTCTCTCGACTTACACTCCTTGCCTGCTGCTTTTAACTTTTCTCCTGGTGTCTCAAGCCTAACCACAGTTCCATCTTTTCCTTGGTTACCACAGAAGAAGCTACACAAACTTTTTTGCTTGATTTCTTCAAAATTGTTTCCTTATGTTAATGCAAACCAAGTCAACTATGGCTTAGATTAGCTGCTACAACAATTTTCTTTGGATATTACTCTTATGAGTATAGTTCTGCTAACAAATTTGTATATTCCACCACTGGAAGAAAAACTGATGGTGTACTTATGTCCCTGGGAAGTGAACATTCTGTTATTCACTCCCTTTTCACCCCCCATTCAGTTGTCACAGTTCTGTCACCCAAAGTTTGATACTTGTTTAAATATATAAAATTATAAGAAAGAAATTGAAGAAGGGTATGAATAGAAATAATGCACTTATATATTGAGAGTCAATGAATATTTTAGAAGACTAAAACAATTACTGAAAAATGTCAAGATGTCTAGGAATAATAAGATAATCAAACTATATTTCAGTTTGGTCTTCATGTTGTAACTTACAGTTTTGTCAAAGCT
>NC_056750.1:430554350-430739350 GCF_019279795.1 Protopterus annectens | reverse complement strand
AAGAACAGACTGAGAAGTGCTGCACCCAGGACCATCTCCCGCAGTACCCTTTTTGCCACTGTTCTTATTGCTGGCCTTGTCACTTTGTCAACTTATTCCTGGCCTTGTCACTTTGTCAACTTATTCCTGGCCTTGTCACTTTGTCATCTTATTCCTGGCCTTTTCACTTTGTCACAACATTCTCTGTCCTATATTTCAAC
Source organism: Protopterus annectens (assembly GCF_019279795.1). Taxonomy (NCBI): domain Eukaryota; kingdom Metazoa; phylum Chordata; order Ceratodontiformes; family Protopteridae; genus Protopterus; species Protopterus annectens. Next base: position 430,739,150 of record NC_056750.1, on the reverse strand, counting down.
CATGCAGCAGTCCAGTACCTTAGCCTCAGTCTCACTATAACTGCTGCAGTTTTTCTAGCAAATTGCTAGGCAGGACCAAGTAAACGTCCTTGCCGAACTCCAGTTTGACCAGGCTTGCTTTACTACCCTATCAAGTTTCTTCTAGATTATTTTTGCCTCTGATGTCTACTGGCAACCAAGTGCCTTCAATCCAATTACCCTTTCATTCATTTAAAAGCCTCTGTGCTTGGGTGAGGGTCTGTTTCTGTTTGCTCGTCATCCAAGCAGCCATGAACAATGGATATTTTTTACCCCAGTATATGCTGCTGGTTTCTATACAAGCCAGATCTCTTCACACTCCCAGAATGCCACCCTGTACCATGTCCATGCCTCTGTGTGTCTGCCTAACCTGATTGCCATGCTAAGAAAGTCTTGGTGAGTGCAGATATGTTGACCCAACTGCTGAATGTTGTGTGTTCTGCCTCCAGTAGGAGGTAGTCTTGTAGAGAGTTGAGCTGCTTCCCTCTGCCCAGGATGTATAAGCTAGCATTTGCCACTCACTCTCTTCTTCTCTCCCTAGCTCCTCCTTTACTGAGGCCTCTAATCAATCCCTTTGCCATCTGGGAGTCACTCAGGGTTTCATTCGTTTGCAGTACATATATGATCTACTCTTCTCTGAAGCTGTAATTAGTCACATAGGTTAATGGGTTCATAGGTGTGTACTAGGCTAATGGCCCTGGAGCCTTTACAAGACTAGCCCATAGGATTATCCTGGCATCGTGCCACCAGACCTTAGTTCCCAGTGCCTCTGTCAAGGAGAGCCACAAAATGCCTGCCTGTCTGTCTGTTAATCAGTCCCCACATGTTTAAACCATGTTATAAGGAGCTCTCATACAGCATTATCAGTATGACACAGTTTCATCCAATTAAGATATTAAAGTCTCCTTCCCAAAAAAGATACCATTTGATTTGCAGTGTACAACAACAAAAAATCAAAATAAAGAATGAAATAACCAGGAAGGCAAGGTAAGTATGTTCTATATTCTGGTTGGTTAAGAAAGAATGAAGTTAATTATTTAAATATTTATTAATTTATTTATTGACATTTGATTACCAGGAAAGCCTGGTAGAAGCCAATTTTCAGAAGAGGCCTGGGGAGAAAAGCTCAGAAGTATTGCAGAAAACATTTTAATAATAATAATTCTACAGTCTTTAAAAATAATAAAAAAAAAAAAACAAATACAGTTGAAATATTTATACCAAATTAGATATAATATGAAAACATTGGTTAAGAATAGATACAAGTTATATGACAATAATTTAATAGAGAAATTTTAGCCAGTTTATAGAGAAATTAAAGTAAGTTAGTATAATATAACAATAATTGCAATCCAAAGTTAACGAGCATGTGTACAATTATTGTGAATGTTAAACCTTAGTCTTAATGTTTGTACTTTGCATTTCCAGTTTTGGCCACTCTTGGCATCATGTAGTTGCCGTGTATCTTTTACTCCTTCTGTTGGCATTTCCTACACTTAATAGCTGAAGTTGTCAGATTAGAAATGGTGGTCCCTAATTCTTGTTTACTTTGTGCTATATTATGAGGTACTGGGTGATATAAGGTGCACTAGTTGTAGCAGCTGATGATGGGGGGGGGGGGGGGCAGTGCTGTAGCCATCAGAACATTCTGCTACATTTGTCACAGCACATACATCTAGAGCTTCATATGACACCCTGAGAGCCCTGCAGTGGCAGGCCAGCTTGATCCTTGTATCTCTGATAATGAGCAGCTGAAATGCCAAAAGAGACAATTACAGATTTACAAAGAGTACAAAGTCTAGGCTACCAGGAGTGAAAAAAAATGAAGGTGTATATATTCCATAATACATAACACTGAAAATGAAATAGTAGAACGTATTCTCCTTAATTAAGCTATGATCACTGAAAACATAAACTTGAAAAGAGGGTGCCAAGTCATTTGTCCTGTAGCTAGTTCTGTGTATCCGCATTTTGGTCCATTATATCAGAAGAACAGATCCCCCAAAATGGCAAAATGTAAATAATATTTCTCCTTACCCCTCTATGTAGCAGTGGCCCAATTAAAAAAGCAGCATGGGTCAGGGATTCCACTCTCTTGCATAGGATCTGGGAGCTTTGCTCAGCCCCCATCCCATAAAAAAAAAAATATTAAAAGCAGTTTTGATGACATGATTATTGCTAGAGACTTCAATTAACTTATGTTGATGCAACTGATATGATTTCTAAAAAAAAAAAAATAGAACAAGACTTACATTACTTTTGTATAATTTCAAGTATTGGTTCATGTGATGTACATTACTGTTGGATTCCTTCTTTAAGCCTTTTTGGAAAAATATGAAAAGCAACACTTTCTATATAACTCAAGTCACCCACAAACATATACACACTGGAAAGAAATAGCTGGTTATAAAAAAAAAAAAAAAAGAAAAAGGATGAAAACTAATCTCTTAAGATCATTTTCCTATTGTTTTAATCAACACTACTATAAAATATCCTGTGAATGTGCAGACAATATTTTTAGCATAACTTGATTTGCCTTAGGTGACAAACTATTAAACCACCCAGACAAATGATTCTGAATGGCCCATAGTGCATACAGAAATATATACATAGAAAAAAATATACAGCTCCTTGCTGCCTTTCTATTTGGCTAAGACAACTAGGAAGGATAAATTCAGATGTAAACACAATATAAATGACTTAAAAAGAAAGAATACAATTTTTTTAATTATGTTTTGCATTTTTTTTCTAATCAATGGCATTGCAAAATATCCTATTGCATATCTGGTAAAATTATCTGATAGGTTAGAATAAACAGGGTTTTGTAATGGTCATACTCTAAGTACTTCTGCTATCCTGAAGCTTGTATAGTTTCTAGCATTACTAATCATACAAGTTGCCTATCCATCCATCCACAACCCCTTTTTCATTTTTGCACATGGAGTTGGGGTTTCACTTCAGCAGTGACAATTATCTAGAGCCAAAGCTTATAAAACCAGGTGGCTAGCCCTGCCACGGTAACAAGTTGCCTATATGTGCATTAAAATGTAATTGTATCTCAGAAATTTTATTCAAGTCAGAACTGGTACTTAACATTTCAGTACCCCCGACTTCAGTCTTTTAGCCACTTACTGATGTGCTTAACAAACACCTTGTGATGGTGGTTATTCTTCTTCTGAATGGGGAGCACATTATATTCTCGTATTTTGCCAAGTATCTCCTAGTCACAGAATTCAAAGATCTTTTATGGAACCCATGGGGGGTATTTCCCTTCCATTTAGGCAGCTGGAGTTTGCTTTTATCTCAGTCATGTCTCAGCCTTTTGAATCAAAGATGTAGCCCGTTACTGGAGTAGCCTTGCATGGCAACAGAGGCTCATCATTTCTACTGCACTAAAAGAAGAGACCCTAATACCCAAAGGTTGATATGTAGTATAACCGAGGTAAGTGGTACAATGAAATACTTTTTCCTCTGCCACTTGGAACTTATGGATGCCGCTATTTTTTTCTTTTTTTTTTTTTAATTTTCTTTCACATGGATACTTGTGACTTTGTGACTGTTCTGCAGAACATCATGAGACGTCATTATGTTGCCATCAGGACAGTTTAAATGCCCAAATGTTAGCATCTGACATTATGAGGGGCACTACTCTTTTATGGTCAGATAATTCATACCCAACAGCAGGAGCCCCTTCACCATTCATTCAGTGTCCTGCACACCAGCGCATTAAGCTTTAACAGAGGAAGGCAGTTCCATGGGTGGAGGAATAAAGCCTAATTTGGGTACTGGAAAGTGGGAATGGGTGGTAGGAAGTTCAATCTGTAACATTGATGACACCAGCAGAGGTTGGAGGATTATACCAGAAGCACAGGAGTAGACCATGTACTTAAAACTGTCAAACAGTGTTCCATTATGAGCTGGATGAGTACAAGTGTGGAAGTACCCATGCATGTAATGCCTGACACTGCAGTACCTCCCCTCAGCAGCATGAACAGCTGAGTGGGTTTTTGGCTAAGTACATAAATTCCTTTACAAAGCAGACTTTGCCAGGCTTAGTCAGTTTTTGTGTTCCTGCTATCCTGTATATGGACTCAGCACAGGTGCTTCTCACTAAATGAGCACTTCTTCACCAATCCACCTTGCCATGATGTTTTTATGAAGCTGTGCTACTGCTCATTGACCAGTTGAGAATGGAGTATCTGCCATGAACATCAAATAAAACACCATAATCATTCATAGGATTCCCCTGAGTCTTAAAGTCAGATTCACAGGGTCAGCTACTCATGTATTAAAGCACCTGGAACAAAAATTAGATTTTCGACATGAAAAGGTAATTTCAAGCTATCATTATCTTTATGAAGTGTGACAAAACCAATACATTTTGATCTAGAGAAAACCCTAACTTATTTCCAAAATGCAGAGGTCAAAACTGGTTATCAATAGTACTCCTTCAGTATCTGCAGAAGCAGGTGACAAATGATGAAGTGACAGTAAAGTCAACCAACAGAACCAGGTGAGTTGTGATCAACTAGCACTAAAGTCAAGCAACAGATTACTGTAGGACCACACTAAACACTCTGCCAAAAGACCTACACTTCCACTGAAACATAAATAGGACCTGTTGGCAGGATAGATTTTTTACAGAGAATAATACCTCCTTTATGGTACAGACTCCCATTAGAGGTTAAGCAGAGTAACTCTATGACCCAGTTTAAGTTTAACCTGAATAACTGGATGGGCAACCAATAATACAACAGTCTGAGACTGAATCTAGATTGGTATCTGGTAGTAATTCAAATCCTGATTCATGGGCAGGATCACTGGCTAGGCTTGAAACCATAATTCTACCAGCACCTACAGGACTGCATGGATCAGGCAATCCCAAACAAAACTAAGACTCTCTGTACCAAAGGCAAGCGTCCAGTCTGGTGGACCCCAGCCATAAACAAGCTCTACAACAAAAGGAGGAAGCTACTACAAGATAGAGCAAAATCCTTGAAAGGTAAGACACCTTTGATCATTATAAGTAAAAAACTAAGAGCTCTCATAAAATCATCCAAGGCAAATTTTGAGAGAAAAATCGCCAAGGACTCTAAAGACAATCATAAGGCCTTCTTTAGCTATGTTAGAAACCTAGGAGGAAACTCCCAGATATGCTCAGAATTAGTTCAAAATGATGTGAAAATTACTGAACCTACACACATTGCTAACATACTGGCTGACAGGTTCAGTGCAAACTTCTCCCCCTCCCCCAAAAGGGGAGATATCTATTCCAGAGGATTGTAGGCCCCCAAACATCTCCAACGCCCAGGTGAGAACTGCCCTCACTAAGGCAAAAAACACAGCATCCATGGGACCGGATGGTGTCCCCAGCTGTGTGCTTCATGAACTCAACGAGGAATTAAACCCACAGTTTGGACAGCTGTTTAATCTTAGCCTCACCTCAGGATACGTACCCAAGGAGTGGCGCACGGCGACTGTGGTCCCACTTCATAAGGGCGGTGCCTCCACAGACCCTGGAAATTACCGCCCCATTAGCTTGACAAGCCTTATCTGCAAAGCCATGGAGAGGATCATAATGGAACTCATAAATAAAGACATAGGGAACTTGCAGACTTTGGATCCAACCCAGTTTGGCTTTGTCAAAGGCAGATCCTGCCTCTTAAACTTGGTTGACTTTTTCGAGACAGTCACCAAGGCCATTGATGAGGAAAGGCAGTCCATACAGCCTACCTCGACCTGGCAAAGGCCTTCGACACAATACCCCACTCAGGTATCATCGAAAAACTCATCAGCTTGAATGTAAACCCATACATCACAAGATGGGTTGCAAACTGGCTAAGCGACAGAACCCACAGGGTCAGAGTTGCTGGAGCCATGTCAGACTCAAAGCCTGTCACAAGTGGTGTCCCACAGGGCTCAGTCCTGGGTCCACTCTTGTTCGGCATCTACTTTTCTGAAGTACAAGCAAACACAGGAGGGTTATGGCTGACAAAGTTTGCAGATGACTGCAAACTGGGCGCCATAGTCGAAAACACATCTGACACAGATATCCTCCAGAAGGGCCTCACAGAAACGGATAACTGGTGCCAGAGCCATGGCCTGAAGTTAAACGCCAAAAAATGCATAGTCATACCCTTTGGGAAAAACAAGGCTACCCCTAGCTACCATATAGGTGACAATCCACTGAGCACAGAAAAAGTCATCAGGGATCTGGGGACCCAAGTTGACAGTAGTCTTTCGTTTGACACTCATGTTGCTAAAGTAGTTAGGAAAACCTTCTATATCGCCCACCTGATCATGAAGGGATTCACATCTAGATCAAGGGAGGTCATCGTCCCCCTGTACTCATCACTCATTAGACCTATGATTGAGTACAATGCCCGTTCGAATGTATCTGACCAGACACCTGATGCAGCTTGAAAGGCCCCAAAAGTTCCTCACCAAAAGGATAAAGGGTCTCAAAATATATCTTATGCTGCCCGACTGAAAGAACTCCAGCTTTATTCAGTCTCATACCGCTTGCTCAGAGGTGACCTGTGCCTGACATATAAGGCCATGTCAAACCCAGATTTGATGAATATGCTTCACCTCAAAAATCTAGATCCCTCAGAACCACAAGGGCGGAGACTTAAACCTTGACACTGTTATAAATAGAACGTGCTGGAGGGACAGATTCATCACCCAGAGACTCCCTATGCTGTGGAACAAAATCCCGGTACATGTGAGGCAGAGCACCTCGCTGGCCTTGTTCAAGAGGAATCTTGACCAATGGATGGGAGATCGCAGATATACCCCAGGGATTACTTCAGTGTCACTGCTTGACAGAGGCACAGAAAAATGATAGGCATAGTTTTTATTCAAACTAAAGGGGTGGTGAAAGCCACATAACTATGGGCTAGGCTTATAAATGCCCTTGGGCAGATAGCCTAGTATGAACCTATGAACCTATGAACCTATAAGAAAATGCTGAAAACCACAATATTGAACTCCTGGACTTGCTCCTCTTGCAGGACTCAGAATCCATCTTAGCACTTGTTATTGGGTTACATCGGTAGGGGGATTCATTATTCTAGATTTTTAGACATTGTGGTCTTCAGTATTTTGATATTTTAACATTATGGTCTCAGGGCTAAGGGTCTCAAGCCTGTTTGCTACAAGATTTTGATAGTGAACCATAAACCTACGAAGTTATGAACCACAGTTTTATGGCTCAACAGGTAGCAAACTTGCCTTTGATGCTGGAAGATCTGAAGGCTGTATGTTCTATTCTTAATCCAGGTGTCTGGATTTATTTTTGTAGTCTTGTTGTTCACTTGTTAGAGCACCACTTTCATAAACTACGGGTCATGAGGTCAAATCTTATTAAGGCCTTTGTGTGTACTTTAAACTTTCAAATGGATGTGGCAGATATTCTTGTTAGTGCACAAAACATAAATGCTGTGCTCTATTAATAAGTTACTTTTAGTAGTCCAGAGGTTGATTCCCTCAGCCTCTATTTGCTTTTTTTTTTTATGCTGAGCACGTCTCTTAACCTGACCATGCTCTGGTGTAACTAGGAAACTGTGCTAAGCTTTTCTGTGGTTTCCTGGACTATATGTATTGCAACTATCTATGAACCACAGTGCTAAGAAACTCCACTGAGTTTGGTTACAGTGCAAGCAGATAATGGAAACACAATAAAAACGTGCACGTGTTGTTTTATATAATGATGGCGAATATTGGGATGCAGAGGAAATCAGCTGATCACCGACTTGTCTGTCAGTGGACTTTATTGTCAGTATACCATTGCTGTCTACTCTATGAATAATTATAATTTTCTTAACTGCTTTCAGAATTCACTTTGACTTCACTTGCAATGGACATACTCTCACCGTGTCAATATTATCTACATCAGAAACAATACATACGTAACCAAAGTAAATTTTCAGTGGCGTTCTTCACAGGAAAGGAGTTAGTTCCTTTTTCATTTGGGAGTTGCTAAGTTTTATTAGGTAACTTCAATTGTTTCTGTTGCAATAATTATAACAGAGAGATGTAGCTGACAGGGCAAAAGCTAATGCACAACAGAATGTGACCACCTTTTTCTCATTCTTTAATAGAGCATTTTTAGTGGACAACGGCTCACGTTGAAGAAGACTGTGTAATAATGAGAGAGGCACAGAGGGGGTAGGCATAAGCACACTGAATGCGCACAGTTACCATAGAAGTTGTATGACAAAGAAAGTATATGCAGGTGTTGTCAGAAAAAAAAATCCTGCAAAATGGCATACTGCATGGTGACTACTGAAAATCAGAAAGAGGTGGCTGATGTAAAAAGGGTTAAAAATGGTGACCAGAAAAGGTAATCCTAATTACATGAATACTACTGATTTAAAGAAAAAATAAATTATGTTAAGAAGTTTAGTGGGAAGTAAAATCTAAATAAATAGTAGGAAAATGGTATGTTGGTTCTGTGAATTTTGTATGAGGATGAATGTCAAACAACAGGTAGTTGCATTAACAAGTGTGAAACCACTTCTGGCAGTACATAAATTTAACAGAACGTCTGCAGTTCAGATGTTTTTGGAACCTAACTGAAGTAATGCAAACAGATAGCAGTCATATAGCGTGTAATACCTCTTGGGCATGAAATCATAGTGAGTGTTGCAGATATCACTGTAAAGCTGTTACAAATGCTGCATTTAACCTGTTTACTTAATGTCTAACATTTAAGATCATATCTCTAGACATCTGCGACAAAAAATCTGTATCTTTTTGTCTGGGCGTCATGATCATTATAGTGAATTGTTTCAGCTCTTGGGGAATTCTACAGCACAATTTGGATTATGTTCCTTGCCTGTCTGCCATATGCTGTGACAACAATGTCAGAAATATGTCAATGATTCTAGTGTTATATTTCCATAAATCTTTCCTGATGCCATCTACCTACTGACATTATTGTTTCAAATGATACAGGAAGATGGCATGTACTCCAAAACTAAAAGCAAATGGCTTGAATTTTCATCACAAAACGCATCTCATTTCTTTGATTATTTACTATCCTACCCTGTAGCATAGCAGATTTTTCAAACATTTCTTATTTCCATTTCTGTACTCATAGTGTGGTTCTTATTGTTGAAACATGGACCACCTGTGTCATCTATACCAATCATGCACTGTCAAATGGCACATTTTGCGATGCACTGCTCTTATTAAAAAGATGCTACGTGTGGTCTGAAAGCAGCAGATATTACATTCTATATGCTTCTTCAGAAAGGATGGCGGATACTGTTGTTGTGCCCTTTGTTTCTGATGCCAATCCATTACTGTATTGAGGGGCACGTGAAATGTACCCCTTTATCCCCTTCCTTTGGCATTCTTTACATTTGATGGAATCTTCTACTATAGATAACTGCTTTTTGGTGTCATCCACACTTGCAGTTACCCATGTGGTTGTAGTGCCTCTGACAGTGAGGGAAAGTAGAGACCAGTTGCAAAGATGGACAATCCCACTTCTAAGCAAGTGAACATATGACAAATGTGTAAAAGACAGACAGTGCAGAACACTATGATGAAAAGCATGCAGTGCGTAAACATGAACTCGGCAAGACATTTAATGACATGCTATATCTAACTGCTTGCCAGTATCTCTGTATCAAGCTGTCTGATGTCTATCTGGTTCATAGTTTAGAAAGAAAAAACTGAGCAAAAATATTTTACATAAGGTTTCACATGGCAAATGCAGCCCCCCCAAAAAGATTTACAAGGAACTGCTGTTTACAGTTATCAAGTACACCTTAAGATAGATTTAAGCAATAAGGCCAAAGGCATTACAAACAGGAAGACAAAGATATCAAAGTAAGAAGCTGCAGAAGCAGCAATCAAAAAATCTTGAAACCAAATATAACTGTGATATTACAGCCACGTGCTGAGGAAGAAGGTTCAGATGCTCATAGGATAGGCTGTATAGTAATGACCTGGCTGAAAACCCAAACAGCCAACTTGGGTGAGTGGTGGTGTACTTATAGCGTGTAATAAGACTACCATCTAGGGTGTGGTGTTCACCAGGGTTTTAGGTACTAAAGCATGGCAGAGTGTACATCTTCTGAGGCTCGGTCCTGCCCATATACAATTAGTAGAACAGAGAGTTAACAGACAGGGCAGGTGATCAGATTCATCCTATTAAAACTGGCTACCCTTTTATGACGAGGCAAACACATAATGCAAGAAATAAGTGACAAAATGCATTTTAATTTTTGGTGCCTATCTTATGAGCTTTTTTCCAGCTGTGTAAAAATGTCATACTCTGAACAAGTACAAAATTTGCCACTTAAAGGATTCATTTTCTGGTGTAGCAATATGATTACAGATGAGTAAATGTTTTTGTAATTTAGGGTTCATCATTTTTTTTTTACATTTATATATTTATTTTGCTTTTATTCATAAGTACATTGGTCTGTTGGTAGTTTGTAGCCAAGATCTAGGCTGAATAGCCTTATCAAAAATAAAGCTTAAAACAAACTAAATGACTGGACAGTTTTTGTTCAATAAATAATAAGAGAATCAGACAATAGTACATGCTATGGCATTCAGTAAACAGATATTATATTCAGTAAATAGATATTATAGCAATAACCCACGCCTGGGTGTGGGTAATGCTGGATTTACCCACGGTTGGCGTGGTTTGGTCACGAGGGTGAAGCCCGATTGGCCAAACAAAGCCAACCGTGGTAATCCAGCATTACCCACATCCAGAAGTGGAGTTATTATATTAATGACATTATTTAAGAAAATAAATAATTCCTTTTCTTAAATAATGGCATTGTATAATGCCTCCTTGCTGCCCTTCCGCAGCTGTCTGGTATTCTGAAGCAGTTCTGATGTACTGTGCATGCATATGCCTACGCAGTACATCAGAACTGTGGGCAAAAGCAATGGAGAATGCAAGATCTCCGTTGCTTTTTACAAACTGTTTTCTCTATGTTAAATGGGTTTAACATAGCGAGACAGCTTTAAAAAAAGCAATGGAGAATCTCCGTTGCTTTTTTTAAAGCTTTCTCAGTATGTTAAACCCATTTAACATAGCGAGACAGTTTTGAAAAAAGCAACGGAGAAAGCAAGATCTCCGTTGCTTTTTACAAACTGTCTCGCTATGTTAAAGGAGTTTAACATAGCGAGACAGCTTTAAAAAAGCAACAGAGAATCTCCGTTGCTTTTTTTAAAGCTGTCTCGCTATGTTTAAACTTGTTTAACATAGCGAAACAGTGAGAAAAAAAGAGTTATAGTAATGGAAAAAGTCTGGGCGACCGGACCTTTTTCCATTACTATAACTCTGATTTACAACGTGCACGCTGACAAATCAGCGTTCACATTTTTGAATATTAATGGGGGGGGAGTTGTATAATATTACATATTTATGGTACTGTGTATCATAAGCTAAATAGACTAGTGCCTTATATGCCTGTGTGTTTGTAATATGTATTAAGTGCATGACCCAGCAGCTGCTGTTGCACTTAATTAAATTAGAAATATCAGTGATATATTTTTGTTATGCATCCATTCTTTGGGGAGTTGTCATGCAGTCATTTTTTTAGGAGCTTGTTTTAGGTTTGCCCTGGGCATACTTTACACAGGTCTTGTAGTAAGTTACATGCTTTGGTTTTCTGAGACCTTTTCTTAATAAAACATAATAATACTAAAAAGACATTTCTTAACATAGTAATGGCAGATATGTTACATAGAGAACAAAGGTTCAATGATAGGCTTCAGTGTATTATGAGCAATATTATAGCAATAACCCACGCCTGGGTGTGGGTAATGCTAAATTTACCCACGGTTGGCGTGGTTTGGTCCCGAGGGACCAAACAAAGCCAACCGTGGGTAAATTTAGCATTACCCACACCCAGAAGTGGGTTATTGCTATTATACCATGACATTATTTAAGAAAAGAAACTATTACTTTTCTTAAATAATGGCATAGTATAATGCCTGTTTACTGCCCTTCCGCAGATGTCTGGCATCAGCGGCAGTTCTGATGTACTGCACGCCGCGCAGTACATCAGAGCTGTGAGCAAAAGCGGAGAAAGCAAGATCTCCGTTGCTTTTTAGTGTTCGCTATGTTAAATGAGTTTAACATAGCGAGACAGTTTTAAAATAAGCAACGGACATCTCCGTTGCTTATTTTAAACTGTCTCGCTATGTTAAACTCATTTAACATAGCGAACACTAAAAAGCAACGGAGATCTTGCTTTCTCCGTTGCTTTTTAAACACTGCCTCGCTATGTTAAATGGGTTTAACATGGAGACAGCTTTAAAATAAGCAACGGAGCCCGTTGCTTATTTTAAAGCTGTCTCGCTATGTTAAACCCATTTAACATAGCGAGGCAGTGTTTTAAAAAAACGAGTTATACTAATGGAAAAAACTCCGGGCGACCGGACCTTTTTCCATTAGTATAACTCGATTTACAACGGGCATGCTGGCCAATCAGCGTGCACGTTTTGGGGGGATCATGGTATAATAATGAATATTTTTTCTTGTCTTACATACAGAGGCCAGGTACACTCCTCATGTGCATTAATTCAGCATAATAAACCAATCTATCTTCTTAGAATACCTGTAACAACTTTTAGTAAAAGAAAAGTCTAATAAACCAGTTATGGCATAATGTGTTAGTTACAACAGAACACTCAATGTTTTTGTTGCTGGACTGCATATTATACTGAAATTCAGTGAATAAAAAATAAAACACAAGATTTTAATCTTGTGTGAAATGTACAACTGTCATCAGAATGAAGAAACACAGAAAAAAACATGTTTTTGTGTCATCTGTTTCAAAATGTCTTTTCATTTAAATGGCTCACCTCAGATTCTTTCCCATCCCTGGGGTTACCTGAGTGAGCATTGTCAGTGTTTTGTGGGCATTGTAATCTATTCTTCTTTGTTAAAGTTTTCATAGTAGCGTAAGTTACTGGCCCAGGACATTGTAGTTCAGTTTGTCACTGAAGTATTTTTAATTAACAAGTTATTTTCATGTTCCTTCTGTGCTTGCGCACTTCCAGTATCAAATAAGGATTTTGTTTTGTGTTCTCCACATGGCTGTTATCCCATGTGGAAAAGAATGATCGAGCAGTGTGTGTGTGACTCTTCTTTGCTTAACCAGACATCAGTGATGTAATTCTGTTTCTGAAACGACGGAAGTGGTATCCAAAATCCTGTCTGAAAGTGCAACCGCTGTCATACTGGGCCAGTTAGTAGCTTAGCATTTGAAAAATAGAAACATTTTACTAGCTGTTAATATAACTGCACTGTCAATATACTGACACATTGTTCACCCCACTGCTCATGGTCTGCACAATGTTGTTGTCTCTGTTCTAAGCTAGTAGTCATTTCAGTTTTCATAAACTTAATGTTAACCTGTATAACCCCACACCTACTTGAAATGTGAGTTCTAGTTCTCAATATAAACAAGTAAAAAGCCAGAGACTTCGCTTCACTCCCATTCCTGATCTACAGCTAGATGGGGCTGGCAAAGGCTAATTAACTCAGATGGAACTGTCAATATTTTGTTTAAATGAAATACATGCAAAAAGGGAGCAAAAGGCAAATTTCTCATCTGTCAGATACTGCCTCATTGTTAATGTTTTTCCACTTTTGTCTATTGCTTCTTAGAAAGTTACTTACCTTCACATGGACAGTTGCTTCTCTATTAAAACTACTGAGGGGTGATCTCAGCCTCATGTGCAGATCTTCAACATACCCTATCTTGTCATAAACACCCATTCAAAAGATCTAAATCTCTTTTGCAACATTAATAGAACATGCTGGGGGACAAATATTAACAAACAGAATACCACTTCTTTGGAATCATCTTTCTCTCCACATAAAGCATAGTACTTCTCTTACAGTATTCAAACATAATCTGGACAAATGAATGGGTAATTACAAATTCACTCCTTGTTTTCACTGTTGTTCCTCTTGGATAGGGACAACATGTAAATGTTCTGCTCATCTCTGTGTTATTTGTGCTTAAAATATAAGGTATAAAAACTTCATGATATTGTATGGCTAGGCTTCTAAAGAGCCTCATGGCTCAATAGATTAGTAAGTATATATGAACATATATTAACAGTGCCTATGGTTTCTACATTAACTAAACCATCTAACTCCCTCTTGATAGCTCACATTAACATTAGAAGTATAAACAATAAAATTTCCCACCTGCATTCTCTCCTTGATGTCCACTCTAACATTCTATGTCTTACAGAAACTTGGCTAAAACCATCCACTCTAGACCAGGCAATTACCCCTCCTGGCTATAATATCCTTAGATGTGACCGTAAAATCAAAAAAGGTGGAGGTATAGCCATTCTCTATAAATCTAACCTCCAAATTTCCACCTTTAATGTGCTTCTACCATCAGACACCAAATCTGAAATTCTAACTACCAAACTCCAAATCAATACCTCCAAATCTATCTATCTAATTTGCATGTATCTCCCCCCAGGTAATAATACCAATACTCTTGAAAACCTACTTAGTTACCTCTCTACCCAACTACCCCAAGAGACAATTGTACTGGGTGACTTTAACATCGACTGGTCTACCTGTAGTTCTCCTAACCCTACTAACTACATAAACCTCTTTGGATTCTCACAATTAATAACAAATCCTACTAGAATCCACAAACCTAGCAGTAAGGAAACTACTCTGGACTGGATCTTTATTAACAGCCACCCTGAAACTTATACTCCAGGAACCCTTCCCGACAACATCAGTGACCATATGCTTACCTACATTATTAGACAAAAAGTCCATATTCCAACTACTCATAATCTCAGAACCTCTCGCTCAAAATAATTCTTCAATCCTGACAGCTTCCTAAACAAATTGCAAGCATGTGACTGGTCACCACTAACCCATCTTGAACTTGATGAGGCCGTTACCTACTTTAATACTGACTTTCTTCAAATCCTTGACTGCCATGCACCATATCGTTCTACTAGAATAAAAACAAATCTGCCCCTTGGCAAAAACAAAACAAACGAGGCAAAAGATACTTCTCAGAAATAAAATCTGGACTAAATGGAGAGCTACCAAATGTCCAACAAATCACCACCTCTTTAAACAGCTAAGAAATGCCACCAAGAAAGATATTCTTAGAGACAAAAAAGACTTCTACCTTCACCTCCAACAAACCAGTCAACAAACTCCACAAAAATGTTGGTCAGGGATAAACAAACTTCTTCAGCCAGGTCACCCTACTACTCCAGACCCAGCCGGTTTCAACCATAACATATATATATATATATATATATATATATATACACACACACACACACACACACACACACACACACACACACACACACACACACACACACACACACACGCACTTTAAATAAGCTAAATATCGAGATGTTGACATCACTAATGTTAACTCAAAAATATCGAAAAAAGGTTGACACATCACTGCACATGCTCCAAGACATAACTCCTGCATCCTCCAGTATGGGGGCTATACCACCTACATGCCTTATGAATTACATATTATCAATTCAAGACTGCATAATACCAGGGACATGGGAATATTCCCCAACCCCAGTAATACAGAGATCTCACACAATTATCAACATCTGTCTTAGCAACCAAAGTGTGTTGGCAAACTAGATGCCTTTTAATGCTAGCCAGCTTTATTAACAGCACTCGGACATATATGTGTATAACCTGCAGATTGTATATTTAAGGAAGGGGAGCTGCAAAGCCTCCTTGCAAAAAAAAAAACATTTTTATATTATGTGATTTGGATTATAAGATGTTTTATTTATCTGGAATTTAATTAAATGGTGCTTCAATGAAAGGGACTTTAAACCAATTGGAATCAAGATTTGACTTTCACTTAAGTGGGCATTTATGTAGTTGTCCTACACACATGTGTGTGTGTGTGTGTGTGTTCAATCACCAGACAAAACTTCTTTATGCATTTCTACTTCTGTATTAGGCCATTATGAGTAGCTGTGTGACACTCAACAAAATGGACTTTTAACCAAATGATTTAACTAAATGGGCGTTCAACCATCTGGATTCAATGACTTATCAATCAACAAAACAGGCAAACAACTAAATGTTACAGATCCAGAATTCTTTTTATTTTAAACACCCTTATTAAATTATTACTTGTTACACAGGCAAACCTATATTTATATAAAAGTAATTAAACCATATTAAGAACTTCACATTAACAAACATCATACAGCACTTAATTGCTTTATATCCTATAAACTAAGCAACTTTATGTAAGTTATTCAATTTATGTCTTCTTTTAAACCTCATGCCTCTTCCAAAACATTTTTTCTATATATATTGTTCTCACAATTTCCATTTTTTTCTATTTAATTTACTCTTACCCTTTTCTAAAGATTCTTCCTCCTGTTATTTTATCTGTTACAATATTCATTATTTCAAGTATAGTTTGTTTAGATTTTGATTTCCATTTTATAGTTATTGCTTTTTGGCAATCACAGGAATTAAACGTAACAAAGCCTTACTATGTCTAGGTAACTGAGATCCTGTATGACATAAAAAAATAATTTCCTTTGCTGCAAACATTTGCTTGTTCGGTATTACTGACAGTGTACTATGTAAGGAATTTTTAACAACTGCTAACTCATTACACTCCCAAAATGTATGTTTTCAGTGACCTGATTTTTCCCTATCACCTCTCCAGCATTTGTCATCTACCTGAGGAAAAATTTTTCGGAATCTGCTTTTTTGAATTTCCAGGCAAAAATCCTAAATGTTCTAGACTTTGTTGCATATTTGGAGTCATACATATGCCCTCCCATTGCTTCTTTGTGAATTGCATATTTCAACTCTCTTCCCAGTCTTTTCTGACCTCTTCAGATTGATTCCTACACGTCCTACTAATTACCGCTTTTTTAACTACAGCTTCTCTTCTAAATTCAATTAAATACTCAACCAGTGCAGGTCTTTCATTTAGAATACTCCTATCCCTTTCTTTTTGTCTATACTCTGATAACAATTCATGATAGGGAAGGCAATCACTAACCTACAATCTAAATGTTTTCTCAGTCTCTTTCCATTCTATTACCTTTTCTTCTCTAATTATTTATTCCCAGTACCTTGGTTCCTTTGCCAGCTTCCTCCAATAAATTCCAGCCCTCTCTGGTTTATTCCCTGTACCCCTAATTGCAGTCATCTCTGTTGACAGAATCTCCTTTCTCCGTTCCCATGCTGGCTTAGTTATTAGTATAATTTCTGCTACATTAGGAATATAATATTCTGTATGACTGTTGTTATTCTCAAGGCTCTTCCCAAAATCCCATTCTTTCCCTATTTTTGCACCACCACCACCATTATCATCATCATCATTATCCGATTCCACTTTGAATTGTAGCTCTCTGCTTGTGCTATGTATAATAGTCTTAACTGAGAACCTCTAAAATATGTTTTCAAATCAGGTAATCCTAAACCTTCTTTTGGGAGGATCAACTTATCCCTCTTGACTCTTGCTATATTTTCCTCCCAAATAAAATCCTTCAATTCTTTATTAATTACTGTGCACAACTTCTCTGGTTGATAAAAATATGCCTGACCTGTGGATAAAAATAGAGGGACTGAAAACATTTTAATTGCTTGTATCTTTCTATCCATATGCAGAGGCAAAATCTTCTAGTGTCTCAGTTTTTGTATTATCTTTTGTTTATACTCTGCACTAAAATTGCTTTTAATTCATACTCTTAAATGCTTCATTTTATCATATCCCAGCAAATATGGGTATTGCTGGATTGATTCATGTGTTGGTATAAAGTTTATAGCTATAGCCTTTGTTTTATCTTTATTAATTTTATACCCAGAAAAAACAGAACTGTCTCAGAATATTCTATAACAATGAGATGTCCTTTCCTGATTCCATCAGGTATAAAATAATATTTCTGGAAATAAAGCCAACTTTTCCTGAACACCCTACTGACTATATCCTTGAATTTCTGAGTCCCTTATTTTCTTTGCTAGGGGTTATAGATATAATGAAATAAAGGGGAAAGAAGGCACTCCTGCCTGGTTCCACTGATCAGACACAACTTATCAGAGAGGAATCCTCCCACTTTGATTTTTGGCTCTGATCCCTCATATATCCTTCTAATTAACCTTACTATTGTATTAGGAAATTCAAATGCTTCCATTGTCCTACTCATAAAATCCCAGCTTACTCTGTTGAATGCTTTCTTTGCATCAAGACCCACCGACAGCAGTCATATTTTCTTACATTTTACTTCCTTCTGGATTATCATTGTTCTATTAATGTTGTCAAATATGTGCCTCCCCTCTACAAAACCACATTAGTCAATATCTTTCAATTTTGGCATCACCTTTGCCCTTCTTTTACCATTATAGACCTGAAGACTTTTGGTTTAAAATTGAAATGGGCCTATATGAAGCTGGATCTGATGGGTCTTTACAGTCTTTAGGTGTTACAGCCACCACAGCTTTTTTCCAGGATGTTGTTGCTCCCTTCCTTTTAAAATACTGTTAAACAAAACCTTCCAGATCTTTATCACTTTCTTCCCTCCTAACTTCCAAACGTCCACTGGAATACCATCTATTCCTGGAGACTTTACTATATTATCTCATATCTTCCTACCTTAACTTTTGGTTGTTGAGCCTCATCTACCTCTAACTTTGGCATATTTAAGTCTGCCATAAATATTTCCATTTGTTTTGTTTTTTTTTTTATTTCCCCACTTTTCTGCTTTATACAAATTTTCATAAAATTTCTGAAATGCCTTTAATACCTCTCAAGGATCTCTGGTTATTTTTCTTGTGGTAGGCTTCCTAAGTTTTGCAACAACCCTTTCTACTTTCTATTGCCTAAGTTGTGCCAAAAGTTTTTGTGCTCTGGAGTTATTGTCAAAAAACAGTTCCTTAACAGCAATCTTTCTAAATTCATGCATATTATTTAGGTACTCCCTTATTTTCTCTTTAGTGGTCAGAAGTTGTGCTTCCTTTTGTTCTATGAGATTCCAATTACTTTGTAATACTTTAACCTTTGTCAGTCCCTCTAAATAATTCTTATTATTGTTTAACCAGATGTCTTTTTCTTTTATTTCTATCCTATTTTTAAAATGCACTTTCATTTTATCCCACCAACTAGAGATCCAGAATTCCAGATCATTTTTGGCTAACACATGGAATACTGAGCAAAATCACAAACCATCGGAAGCACTGAAATGGATTTAACATGTTTCCTGCAGGGGGATAGCCCATTTTCTGAAAGCCTTACTTCCTAGCTAAATTTCGGCTGTGGTCACGCTCAACCCCAGGGTATAATACATTCTGAAATAGGAAGTACCTATTCATACCTAAAACCTCCTTAATCCTTTTCTTTACTTACTTGCCAACTTCAGTCAATTTCTCTGCCTTGATTCTCTATCTAAATATGCCATAACCCTGTTTTTTCCTCTCATTTCACATTTCAATTCCTGTTTGTATTATACTAACTTACATTTAAATCTAAAAAACTGGTTAAAATGTATCTAAATATTAAATAATTGACATGTAAGTTTTATCTGTTTTTAACTAATGTTGTCACATTGTCCTCGGGATTCAATAACACCTACATTAAGTATACACCGTTCTGAGTGAACAGACAGCACAGACATAACTCACACCTTCTTCCTCCTAATTTTAGTTTTTATACTGATATTTTTGCAGCTTTAAATATTGACAGGGATTCATAAAGGTTACCACAAAGTGCAGACTACATGTACCCTTAGTGTAATCTTTCTGAGTGACCAGAAAGCACAAAAATGTGCTAGGAATGTTTTTGAATACATATCATGTACACTTAGTGTAGACTTTATTGAATTTGGTCATATGTCTAATTAAGCAATAACCCACGCCTGGGTGTGGGTAATGCTGGATTTACCCACGGTTGGTGTGGTTTGATCAAGAGGGCGAAGCCCGAGTGGCCAAACAAAGACAAATGTGGGTAAATCCAGCATTACCCACACCCAGAAGTGGGTTATTGCTATTATACAATGACATTATTTAAGAAAAAAAATACTTACTTTTCTTAAATAATGGCATTGTATAATTCCTCCTTGCTGCCCTTCCATAGCTGTCCAGTATTCTGTGGCAGTTTTGATGTACTGCGCATGCATATGGTTACGCAGTACATCAGAGCTGTGTGTGGAAGCAACGGAGAAAGGAAGATCTCCGTTGCTATTTAAAAGGTGTCTCGCTATGTTAAACAAGTTTAACATAGTGAGATAACAGCAATAGAGCTCTTCCATTCTCCGTTGCTGTCCACAAAAAAAAAAAAAAAAAAGACTTATACTAATGGAAAAAGTCCAGGCGACCGGACCTTTTTCCATTAGTATAAGTCTGATTTACAATGTGAACGCTGACCAACCAATATCTGGGTCTACTTTGTTTTGTTGAATCTCATTTCACTGAATTTCATTTCACCCCGGCCACATCACTGAAAACACAAATTACTGAAAACTCATTTCACTGAATCTCATTTCACTGAACTGAACTGGCACTGTGTAGAGTACTATAAGGCAAGTAAAAGGTATATACCCTTTTCCCCACTGTAGTGTGACCCTGGGTGTGGGAGGCTATAGACATGCATAGCTGCAACACCAATGACTAACTCTCACCAGAAGACAATATGTACTCAAACTAAGTGTGGGGGGGGGCTATGCCCCCCACCCCCCCAACTATATATACTAACTCCAGGATTGCACTACAGTGGGGAAAAGGACATATACCTTTTACTTGCCTTACAGTACTCTACACAGTGCCATATATACTAAGTTCAGTTCAGTGAAATGAGATTCAGTGAAAAGAGTTTTCAGTAATTTGAGTTTTCAGTGAAGTGGTTGAGGTGGAATGAAATTCAGTGAAATGAGATTCAGTGAAATAAAGTAGACCCGTGTGTGTATGTGTGTGTGTGTATATGTAAATATATATATATATATATATATATATATATATATATATATATGGGTCCACTTTGTAATTTCGAAATACTGAAATCTCGAAATTCAGTATTTCGAACCTACAAAGCCTCGAAACCTTCAGAAGCGCGAAATTCAAAATACCGAAGCACAGATATTTTGAATTTCTGCTTCCGGTGGTACAGTGTGTGGATGTTTGGGTTTAATTTTGGTAAGTTTGTGTGTGTAAGTATGTTGGTTAGGGGTTTAGTGTGTGTTGTGACTGTTATGTGTGTGTGTGTTTGAGGGACTGTAAGATGTGTGTGTGTGTTAGTTCTGATTGTATTTCTGTTTGTGCGATCTCGAAGTTAGAATATATAAGTAGGGGGGTGTGGGGGGTGCAGGGAGGCTTGCCCCCCTGCTTATACATAGTTTAGATGAGTTTGTTTGGTTGTGGGGGGGATTTGTGTGTATGTTTATGTGTGTACTGTAGGTGTAGCGTAATTATGGTATTTTGAATTTCGCGGTTGTGTGTTTTCGAAGTTGTGAGTTGTGGTTGGGTTTTCTGCTTTGTGGTTTCGAAATACTGAATTTCGAGATTTCAGTATTTCGTAATTACAAAATGGACTGATTTTATTTATATATATATATATATATATATATATATATATATATATATATATCTATATATATTTATATATTTATATTTATTTATTTGCAGTTGGTTTACCAGGATAGTCAATTGGGCCAAAGAACTCGTTTTCAATGGAGTCCTGGGGAGAAAAGCTCCAGATCTAAGTATGTTACAAAAAAGTAATTCATACTAGTTATACAAAACTATAACAAATTACAAATTATATAATAATATAAAATATTTTGACACCAGAAAACAATTTCAAGTAAATACAGAAGAAATAACTATGAAAGAACAATAGATAAAATTAACATATTAAAGATAGTAAAGAATATTGCATGAAAAAATATTTTGAGTTTGTATCATATTCTGAAATACTGAATGAAACTTCTGAGAAATAACAGAAATTTATGAAGGAAGCACTTAGGAAGTGAGACCTAGTGCAGTTTTCCCTATAATATGAAATGATAATGTATATTAGTTATGGGTAAATAATCAGGAAGAATGCATGAGGAATCAAGGCAAAGAAGGAAGATGGCAATTGCAAGTAAATTAGCTATGTGGGGTGGGAGCAAGAGCATTCCCACTTGGATACTAGGTGGGAATGAAGAGATCTTTTAAAAATAAAGTGGTTGGGGGTGGTGCGGATGGATGATGGTAGAGAGTTCCAAAGGTGGGAAAGGACAAAAGATAGAAGATAGAAGATATTATATATATATATATATATATATATATGTTTATACATACATATATGTATGCATAAACATATATATATATGTGTGTGTGTGTGTGTGTGTGTGCGTGTGTATATGTGTGTGTGTGTTTGTGTATGCATATATATATATATATATATATATATATATATATATATATATATATATAAAATGTATATATAAAGAGAGAGACATAGTAGCTTGCACTGACATTTCTAGTTTGCATTTTCCAGACCATTCCATCTAAGCTTTCTTTTGCTTTTCCCATGCCAGAGAAAGACACAGGACAAGATTCAGAGATTTTATATATTCTGAAATGCATCTGTCCTCTGTCCTGTGAATAGAGAAGTGCAGGGGGAAGACAGTTTTGAGATGTTACAGTTTAGAGACAATTCCTCTGAATGACTGCTGAACTAAAATGGTACTTCCTTCAAGCAAGCAGTTAATGCTCAATATGTTTTTAAATGCCGTACATATCATGAATAAGAATGATAAAAGAACAGAGACACAGCCACATTGTCTGCTAAGTCTCCCTACAGATGCTGTGCTTCATCACATTTACAATATTGACTTACAGGTCTGCATAAACTGTGCGTGTTTGTTCTTGTGAATCATTGGATAGGATGAATGACATATTGGAGTATGCCATGTCTGTTCTGAATCATCTGCTGGGGGTGAGGGGTAATTCCTCAAGGCCAGTCATCCGATAGTGAATTGTTTGATCCCGTTACCACTTCAGCACACACACGCACAAACATGCACACACACACACACACACACACACACACACACACACACACACACACACACACACACACACACACACACACACACACAAACACACACACACACCTTCAGGGCAGACAGCTTCCTTGAGGTTCTTGTCATTTCGCACTGTAAAACTACTAAAGCTGTTTAAGCACAGCAATAACATAAATGCCCCCTGTTCACAACATGGCACCCAATTAACTGACCTCAGTGTCACATGACTCACTATACCATCATTATCACAAAAACACAGTTGAACAAACACTATTATTTTTTGTTAAGAGTGTAACTCCTGCACTCTCATTTACAAAATATACAAACTTTGAAATTTAAATAGCTCAGATAAAAGGGAATTAATGTGCTGCCTTTCCTCTCAGTTGGTACAAACATGTCAGAATCTGCACCTGGCTATTGTGGGCATGAAGGTCCCCACAAGGGTTTGGTAGTAGTGCTCACAGGAGGTATGGTTATTGTCCTTCCCCTGAGGCTGGTATGTCAGTAACTGCCACCCAGTTTATGTACATGGCCATCATGGAGGCAGAGGCAAGTTCCACTAGGCCCTCATCAGAGGTTGTGAGGATCATCCAGGCAGTGCATGCTGACTTACAGGTCTGCATAAACTGTGCGTGTGTTTGTTCTTGTGAATCATTGGATAGGATGAATGACATATTGGAGTATGCCATGTCTGTTCTGAATCATCTACTGGGGGTGAGGGGTAATTCCTCATGGCCAGTCATCTGTAAAATACTCAGATGTTAGCAAACCTGGTCATGTGTGGGCAAGGCCCTGCTCCTGCAGTACTATCACTTCCACTGCTTCATCAGTTGTGGATGTGTCCTCATCCAGGATAGGCTGTCCCTTTTGTCTTGATTGTGGAAATGTTGACACCTCCTCCAGCAGTCATGTTCATGTGGCACACTGACATCTAGCCAAGGTCATGAGATAGCTAGGACAGCTTCTGACAGAGGCAGTTCTCATGGCTGGGAGTGTGCAGTGGAAGCTGAACCATCTGCCATGTATATCTTGGACCTGTCCAGTAGGGCAAGGCCCAGTGCTGGGCCATTTGCTGAGGCTGTGTCCCTAAAAAAAAACACACACACACACATACCACCACTGCCCATAGCACATCCTCCACACAGTGTGCCAAGAACTTTGACCCATTAATGTCCCACACACTAAACCTCTAAACACTGCTCGTAAGTGCATTTATTCAGATTGTTAGACTTCAGCACTCATACTGTCACACTCCCTTATGAAAGACATGCACTCCTGTACATCCTTCCCCACCTGTGCAGATGATAACTGTGCCCTGCCCTTTGCCCATTTTGTCATGGGCTGCCCATTTCTGGTGCACAGAGTGGCCAGGCTATACATGGGTAAGCACAGTCTGGTACTTTTGTATGCATCACTGCTACTTTTCTGTACCTGCTTAAGCACTGCATAGCTATGTAGGATAGGTTTCTTCCCTATTTGTGCAAATAATGATAATTTTGCCCTACTCTTTGCACATTCTAACTTGGGCGTCTTATGTTTGATGCACAGTGTGGACGGCCTATGCGTGTGAGCATAGCCTGGAGTTTTTGCATGCATCATTTTGACAGTGTCTTCTTAGGTCTTGTATAATTCGGTAGTAAACTTATGTTCAATCAACTTCCTCTTAGCTAATGCAGTGGCGTATTGTACCTGCCTCCCCCTGGCATGGTCATCCCTTGCTGCTGGCTGCTCCTCTAATTCCTCATTTGTCTCAGCTGATGCTGCTGTAGTGCCAGGAACTGTAGTCCCTGGCCTTCTCCATCCTGTTCTATATGCTTCCTCACTATTAGTTTATGTAGAATGACACAAATGGTTAGATTTTTTTGCATTTGTGGTGAGATTCTACACCAGGGCTCCACCAGATGTATCCAGGTAGCAAAACTGTGACTTAAGCAGCCGAAACACATGTTCTAAAGTGTTCCTGGTTTGTGATAGGGCATGGTTGTAGCCTTGCTTGGATGGGTTATGCTGATTTCTCATTGAAGTCATAAAAGCCAATGTTCTAGAGCATATCCAGCATCACCCACTAGATGTCCCTGTGGGAATTCACCCCTTGTCAACTACTTGCAAAGATCACTTGTGCCATACGCGTGAATCATAGAAATTGCCTGGATGGCCTGCACACACATTGCAGATGATATCTTGTAAATTGCAGACCACCTGACAGTTGAAGTGATACTCTGTGTGGTTTACCTCCCTACCAGTTTAGAAGGGCCTTTATTTCAAAGTGGGTCCAGTCTATGGCCCCCAGTACTTTAAGGAAATGGGCTATAACATAGAAGTCCAACATGGTGTTGGCTGTCTTTTCTGGGTATGTGGGAACCACATCTGCTCCCCCACATGCTAAAGCATGGCATCGAGGAACTGCTGCAGCAGTCTTAAAGAAGTTGCTTGAGATACCCCCACTATCTCCCCATTTGTTCACTGAAAGGTCCCTGTAGCTAATATATGTAAGGCCATACATACCTTACTATCTACTGAGATGGGTCCTTCATCATTCCCATGGGGGCTGCAGACCAGGCCATATATTGTTTTATGGTGTCCCTGTCCACTGGGCAGTGATCTATTATGTTAATGTCATGGAGATTATAAAAGATGATGTGTGGTCAGAACAACTATTGCCTCCAGGTTGATGGCACAGTTCACTGCTAGACATCGTTTAAAATTTTCTAAAACACTCTAACATGTTTTTTTAACTTCATTAGCATACTGCATAGCTAAATAGCATATATCATGGCTGCACCTTGTTTTCTATCTAGCTTCATTGTGTAGCTGTATTTCCTTAATCGTACATGCTCTGCTCATCCCCACTTGTCTCTGCTCAAACAACTTCACTTATGATGTGATGTCATTTTAT
Organism: Protopterus annectens; assembly: GCF_019279795.1. Taxonomy (NCBI): domain Eukaryota; kingdom Metazoa; phylum Chordata; order Ceratodontiformes; family Protopteridae; genus Protopterus; species Protopterus annectens. The sequence goes on along the minus strand of NC_056750.1, from coordinate 430,713,187 downwards.
GAATATGGCCTGAATTGTTTCTATTCTTCTAGCTATCATATTACTAAATTTACATAAATGTTAACTCATAGCTTAATATTAACCCCTACTATTTCACTCAGTTGATCCAGCAACCAACTCGATTTGACAAAGTATCCAAAAAAACATTCATACTGGACTGCGGGTCTATATTGAATGTTCGAACATTCAAAAATTCGAGTGTGATATGGTCGACACCATATGATCAGATTTTTGAATGTTCGAACATTGTAACAGATATCTCTGCCCAATGCGAAATGAGAGGATTTCCTTTTTCTGCACTGTAGTCTGATCTTAAAGTTGGTACATTTGAAGAGTGGGGTGTGTGGGGGGGCACAACCCCCCACGTGGGGGATGCAGGGCGGCTTGCCATCCTGCTTAAAACTTTAAGGTAGGTGTTTGGTGTAGTTTATTTTTTTATTACATATTCAAACATTTGAAAGTTCGATCATATGGTGTCAACCATATGACAGTCGAACTTTCAAACATTCGTTTATCTAATATAGACCCCTGGACTGTATACTTTCAACTAACCATGAAAAAAAAATGAAACTAGCCAGCACCCTCCCAGACTCTCTCAGCGATCTTCACCCAACTTACATCAACAGTAAATATCACAAGCTCCCCAAACCCTTATATTTCAATTTTCTGAGAAACTTAACTAATTTTATTAAATCCATATTTAATGACATACTTAAACAATGTGACTGGAAACCCCTCAAATATCTGCCTCTAGATTAAGCTGTCACTTCAATAACTCCTTCTTAACCATACTAAACTAACAAAATCCACTGAGTGAAAATAAATTCTGGCCCATGGCTAACCTGTCAAATTAAACAACTCATGAGAGACAGACACAATGCCTGCAAAATAATTACACAAAACTAGGACCCAGTCCTACCCAGATACATATTGGTGCCTCTAAGCCACAGGAAGGCAAAACTTAATTAATGATAAAAAGAACTTCTTCTCCACAAACTAGCCTATACATCCAAACAACACAAAATATTTTGTCAAAATTTAAACAACCTCTTAAAACCAGGCAGAAAACCCACCTTAAATCCTTTTCCATCTGGAACCAGCTGGGACATTGTAGACAAATTAAACCAACACTTTATATTTAGTACTATACTTAACTGAAACAATAATCTATACCCACCCCACCTAACCCCCCCCCCCAGACTATAGCTCCAAACCTCAAATCAATCTAACAACCATCCAGACAAATGCCATCACAAATACATTAAAAAAACTGAGACCCACAAAACTAGCTCCTGAAATATGCCATCTGAATATCCCACTATGCCTCTAACAGCATTTCCTACTCTGTATCTATCCTAATTAATAGATCCATTACAAAAAACCCTACATCCGAGCCCTATGGAAAGCTTCTTTCATAATCCCATTACATAAAGGTGGCACATCCACCAAACTATCAAAATATTGCTCTATAGCAAACCTTCATCTCCTCTCCAAAGTACTTGAGAAATGTAAACATCAGCAACTCCTAGTCTTTCTACTTGATAACCAATTACTTTCTCCTACCCAACATGGCTTCTGACCCCACTACAGTACTGAAACTGCACCACTACATTTCCTAGATACCATTAATCAAAGTAAAATCTCAGGTAAGTTTGTCTCCAGCATTTTCCTGGACTTAACAAAAGCCTTTGAAACTGTCTCATATCAACTAATCCTCTAAAGCCTAAATCTTATAGGCCTCACAACTCCCTCAACTGTCTGGTTCAACAGTTTAATTAAACAATCACACCCAGTCTGTAAAATGGAATGATTCCCACTGGATCTTCCTTTCTATCACTAAAAGAGTAACCCAAGGCTCCATACTTGGTCCAATAATTTTTATTATCTTCATTAATGACATGTACAAGGAATCAAAACTCACCACCTGTAGTATTCGGGCTGGTAATGTGGTTGTTGTACTGTAGGGGTGCTGTGGGGAATTCAGCATGTACTGTTGGTTCTATATTCTCTGGTAACCTGTTGGTTCAGTGTAGTAGATGACTTGCAGAAGTTGTGTGAAGAAGCATGGGTGCGCACTTGGAGGCTCTTAATAAAGAAAGGCCTTACGACTCCATAAACCGTGTGGTCTCCTTCCTTACCACGATATAACATATTGGCGACGAGAGGATGGGATGCCTCCGTGTCCGCTGCGAGTAAACTGGTGGGCTGCAGTTCATGTCGGATGACGAAGAGACGGGGCCTACTGGAGTGATGTCTGGTTCCATGTTGGGGTCACTGGTTGCATACGACTGTCAGACACAGACCTGGGAGGAGTATTGTGAAGTGTTGGAACATTTTTTTGAGGCAAACCAGATAATGGAAGCGGGTCGGAAGCGAGCCATATTGCTAAGCTCGGTGGGCAGTAAGACGTACAGTCTGATGAGGAACTTATTGAGTCCGGATAAACCGGGGGACAAATCGTTCACAGAGTTGACGAGTTTACTTCAGTCACATTATAATCCGAAGCCGAGTGCAATAGTCCAGAGGTTCAAGTTAAATTCAAGGACTAGAATGGCTAATGAAACGGTAATGGAGTATGTCGCAGTGTTGAGGGAACTGGCACAACATTGTGATTATGGGGACAGACTGACCGAAATGCTACGTGATAGGCTCATATGTGGCATTGCAGACGACCGCATACAACGCAGATTGTTAGCGGAGCCTGACTTGTCGTTTGAAAAGGCTTTGAAGTTGGCACAGGCCATAGAGACAGCGACTAAAGACATTCGTGATTTACAACAGAAAGCCACAGAAGGGGTTGGAAGCAGGAGTGCGACCCCACTGCCAGTGCATAAAGTGGTTATGGAGCATAATTCACAAGGGAAGTCTGGTCAGAATGCTTGTTACAGGTGTGGAGGTGAACATTTGTCGTTTTTTAACTGTAAAATGTCATGCTTGCGGGAAAAAGGGCCATGTAAAGAAAATGTGCCGCTCAATACCCTCTCGGGAGCAGCCGAAAAAGGGGGAGGAAAAAAGCAGTATGATGGAAAGGAAGGGAAACCGAAAAATAAAACGGCAGTATGCGCACCACATGCGTGAAGGTACAGATCAACAAACCAGGGGAGCCGAAGAAGTGTTCACAATGTTTAACGTGAAAGAGGCCAGGTGGGAAAGAGTTGATCCCATTAAAACCCAGTTGGACTTAAATGGTAAAATGGTGCAGTTTGAAGTGGATACGGGGTGTAGTGTCACAGTTCTGTCAAAGGCAGAGTATGGGAAGTTATGGCCCAGAGAAGCTCCAAAGCTGCAGGACTGTTCAGTGACTTTGAAAACCTACACGGGTGAAATAGTTCCCACGTTGGGAATGGTGAAAATGAAGGTGAAATATAAAGACCAAGTCAAAGAGTTGCCAGTCATGGTGGTAGCAGGTAAGGGACCAAACCTGCTAGGCCGGGTGTGGTTAAAGGAGCTAAACATGGACTGCCTACAGCTCCATAAAGTAGAACAGCCGGGCCTGACCTTGCAAGAGGTGCTGGAGAATAATGAAGAAGTGTTCAAAGAGGAACTAGGGACCTGGAGGGGTCCACCAGCAAAAATACACGTGAAAGAAAACGTAACGCCAAGATTTTACAAATCCCGTCCTGTACCATATGCGATGAAGAAGAAAGTTGAGTTTGAGTTAGAGAGACTCACTAAGCAAGGTATAATTGAACCAGTAAAGTTTGCGGAATGGGCCGCACCAATTGTTCCAGTATTAAAGCCAGATGGTGCTGTACGTATATGTGGTGACTATAAGTTAACAGTGAACCAAGTCTCAAAGCTGGAGCAGTATCCCTTGCCAAAGGTGGAGGATGTGTTTGAAAAGCTGTCGGGAGGTGAAAGGTTTAGTAAACTGGACCTCAGTCAGGCATATCAACAAGTAGTGCTGGAAGAAGGGTCAAAGGCGTATGTTACCCTGAACACACACAAAGGTTTGTTCCAAGTCAATCGTTTACCTTTTGGGGTTTCCTCGAGTCCAGCTATTTTCCAGAGAATAATGGAGGGACTAGTGGCAGGAATTCCAAAAGTGGCTGTGTATTTAGACGATATCCTGTTGACGGGTAGGAACATTCGAGAGCATCTGGAGACACTGAATGAGGTGCTGAGACGACTGCGAGAGGCAGGTCTACGGGTGAAGCGGAGTAAATGTGCTTTCATGGCAAAGGAAGCAGAATTCTTGGGCTACAAGGTGGATGCATCAGGCCTACACCCCCTGCCAAATAAAGTGGAAGCCATTCAACAGGCACCAGCACCCACAAATGTTACAGAACTGAAAGCCTATTTAGGCTTACTCAACTATTATAACAGGTTCCTGCCAAATCTGTCAACCCTGTTAGCTCCTTTACATAAGCTATTAAGGAAGGAGGCTCAGTGGTCGTGGCAAGAGGAACAGGACAGAGCGTTTGAACAGTCAAAGGAACTAATGCAATCTTCAGAAGTTTTGGTGCATTACGATAGTCACAAGGACTTAATTTTGTCATGTGATGCCTCACCTTATGGGTTAGGGGCTGTGTTGGCACACCGGATGCCAGATGGACAAGAGAGACCCATTGGGTTCATGTCACGGACTTTGACACCAGTGGAGTCAAACTATTCCCAGTTAGATAAAGAGGGTTTGGCTGTGATGTTTGGAATCAAGCGATTTCACAAATACCTCTATGGGAGGAAGTTTACTATTTGTACCGATCATAAGCCTTTGTTGTCACTGTTCAACGAGATGGAAGCGGTACCACAGATGGTTTCTCCTCGCATTCAGAGATGGGCTGTAACATTGAGAGCTTATGAATACGAGATTGTTTATAAGCCCGGGAAACACCATAGTAATGTGGATGCGCTAAGTCGTCTGCCGATACCAGGGCATCTTCAAGAACAGGAAGCGGAGGACCGAGTTTTGATGATGGAAGACATAACATTGGTGTCTGCTAAGGAACTGAGAGTTTGGACACGTAAAGACCCGGTGCTTGCTAGAGTGTTTCAGTGGGTCCAGCAAGGCTGGCCAGTCCAACAAACGGATCCAGTTTTTCAGCCTTATGAAGTGAGAAAAACAGAGCTGAGTGTACAAGATGGATGCGTATTGTGGGGGGCACGAGTGATAATTCCGTCCCCAGGAAGACGGGCACTTTTACAGCAGTTGCACCAAGGTCATGTGGGCATTACCCGAATGAAGGCCTTAGCCCGAAGTTATTTTTGGTGGCCCAAGTTGGACCACGAGATCGAAGTCGTTGTGAATGAGTGTAAAACATGTCAACAACATCGCAACTTGCCGGTGGCGGCGCCACTACATCCATGGGAGTGGCCGAGTAGACCTTGGCAGAGACTTCATATAGACTATGCAGGACCATTCATGGGGGCCATGTTTTTGATAATCATGGATGCTCATTCGAAATGGATGGATGCTTATCAAGTCAAGACACCCACTTCTCTCGTTACCATTGAATGTTTGAGGAGGAGTTTCAGTAGTCAAGGACTACCAGAGACTATTGTATCCGATAATGCTTCATGTTTCACGAGTGACGAGTTCAAGGGTTTTCTGAGAAAAAATGGCATCATACACATCACATCAGCACCCTACCATGCAGCTTCAAATGGTTGTGCTGAAAGAGCTGTTCAGACTTTTAAAGCAATGATGAAAAAGTCTGGAGAAGGAAGTATAGCAGCAAAAGTATCAAGGGTGTTATTCAACTACCGTATTACACCACAATCTACCACGGGTTTGTCACCTGCCGAGATGTTGCAAGGACGTAGATTGAGATCCACGTTGGATCTAGTGTATCCAGATGTCCGAGCTAAGGTAGAGGGGACCCAGTGGAGGCAAAAAGAATGTCATGATCGACGACGGAGAGAGAGAAGTTTTCTGGAGGGAGATGCAGTGATGACGCGAAATTTCAGTTATGGACCTAAGTGGATTCCAGGGTTCATTGTCAAGAGCACAGGACCATTGTCGTACCAGGTGAGATTGAATGGAGATTTCTTGGTAAAGAGACATGTAGACCAAATTCTGAGGAGTGAACAGAAGAAGGATGCCATGGAACTGCTGGCCTCGGAACTATCGTTAAGTTCGGAACCAGGGCTCGCAGTGGCAGGAGGATCGCAAATTGAGGGAGACCGCCAGAACGTGGAAGGAGAGGTTCCTGAGGATCCAACTGTTCCAGGGAAGGACACGCCGATACCTGAAGTGGTAAAAGTGACACCAGAGTCACCTAAGGTGGTACCACTGCGCCGTTCTAAGCGTGTGCTGGTTAAACCTGGTTACTTGAAGGACTATCAATGTTAACAAAAGTGCATGTATAGATTACCAGCCTTAAAAAAAAATAGTAGATGGTATGGTAACCAGTCAATAACTAGCCTGTTATTTACAAGTAAATGATTAAATGCATTGTGGAACTTGTTCCCTAGTTTTGCTTATGTAAGACAGTATGTCTTAGCTTAAAAGGGGAGGAATGCAGTATTCGGGCTGGTAATGTGGTTGTTGTACTGTAGGGGCGCTGTGGGGAATTCAGCATGTACTGTTGGTTCTATATTCTCTGGTAACCTGTTGGTTCAGTGTAGTAGATGACTTGCAGAAGTTGTGTGAAGAAGCATGGGTGCGCACTTGGAGGCTCTTAATAAAGAAAGGCCTTACGACTCCATAAACCGTGTGGTCTCCTTCCTTACCACGATATAACACCACCATAATGCAACATGGTGATGACTCAGCTTTAATTTGCTCAGCCCCAAATCCTCTCACCCTTAAAACCAGGAAGTTTTCACATTAATAGAAAACTGCCTAAATAAATGTCAATAAATATTAAACAAAACCAAACTAATCCTATTGCTTCCCCAAAACATAACTGAAAACAGGACTGACCTTAATATAATCTCCTCAAAAAGCACACAAATGGAAAATGTCAACAACACAAAATTGCTATGAATTATCATTGATAAGTTAAAATTTGATTTTCACATTGACACTGCAGTCAAAGAGACACATTGCAAACTAGGCTCCATTTACACAGCAAAATACCTGCTAAGTGATCACAGTAAAAAATAGTTGCCACCAACTGTCTCCTTTCTACTCTCCTATATGCCTCAGCAATATTCACAAATCTCAGCTCTTCCATCAAACACAAACTAGAAAGCACCTACAACAAAATTAATAAATTCACCCGCAGCTTCCGAAAACACTCCCACTACTGCATGACTCTCAATACCCTCAAATGCTTTGAACGTCCTCTATACATTACCCTCTCCCAGCTACTCACAACACACAAAGTACTTCATCCACTTGAAACATTCTCATTGTCAAATCTCATTGAATGACATGTAACAAATAAAATCACAAGATCTTCAGAACTTCAACTAATTGTCATTAATAACTCAAATAACTATTATGGTGACTCCCTGTTCTCTGTCACCATCTCCATGGCATGGAATACACTTCAAAACCAACCCCAGCAGGCTTTTAAATAACCTGCAACAATTCAAATCTGCCCTAAAATATCACCTGCCAACTAATAAACTATGCAACTGTAACACACCAATAGTAAGAAGCATGCAATGCTAACTTTGTCTGTTATGTGTACTATAAAAGTGAATTAATATAGTATTTTTGATTTTACTCACAATATTTTGAAAATATGTATTTCCTTAATTGGATATGCTTTTTAAATAATGTTTATTGACAGTTTGCTTTGAAACACTTTGCAAATAGTGTTGGTTGACTGTCTTTTCTTTTGAATTAAAAATAAAAAAGGTCCAGGCCACCAACAGAAGCAATAAACTTTATACAAATCCACAGATTAGTGCTTTCGTCTTTATACAAGACTTCTTCAGGTTTATCTGAAGAAGTCTTGTATAAAGACGAAAGCACTAATCTGTGGATTTGTATAAAGTTTATTGCTTCTATTGGTGGCCTGGACCTTTTTTATTTTTAGTGAATTTTTCTGTTGAATTGTCAAAAATGTATTTCTGTCCTTGTTTGGGATCTTTTCCCACAGGGCATTCACTGAAAATGGACATTTCATTTTTTTATGGTAAACAAAGCAAATAAATACATAAATAAAATAAACAAACTGTACACTAAAACGATCTGGTACAACAGTAAATAATACATTTATTTTTAAAGTGGCTAACACTACATTTCCATTATCAATTTATCTCTGCCATTGAAAAAACATCTGTAAGAAATCACAAGTATCCTTATAACTTTTAACTTTTTTAACATTTTTAAGAAATGGTTTTAATAATTATTCTAAATACATGGAGATGGGCTGTATAATACATCCATATCCAGATACAAACGACAGCATTAGGGGATGTTCTAAGATACTGTATGTAGAAATAAATTTCTTAGATATTATTTTGAAATTTGATAAAGGTAATGCTATTAGTAAGATTTTTCAAAAATAAATACAGGGTAATTGCTATTTATATAAAAAAATTATTTACCCTACTTAAATCTTTGGAAGATAGTGAAAGATCATTTTTTGCAAACCAGCGGATTAACTACACAGGAGGAAGACTATATGGAAGAAATTATTTCTATTTTTAAGAATTTAGAACTAGAGCATATGATGAAAGTTAATTTAATAATACTAAACAAGTATTAAGTGAACACAAACAGTTTACAAAACCATATTTTCCATCAGGAAGAAGGCAAGACAATTTAAGGCCTTATGCCATATCTGATGCAGTATATGCTAAAAACTGAATTGGAAAACTAATCAAATAATGACTATTACTGAGATCAATCTGCTGACATTAAGTTAATCTACAAATATAAAGAAATGGGCAGGAGAATGTGACGATTGGGGAGAGATGGGCGAAGGCTGCCAGCCTAGTCAAATAGAATTTTATATCTAATTCTGGCATTTGTAAATAAATGTAAAAATATAGGCATGTTTTCTTGAGTGTAAAAGAATACTGTGAAATGTGGAACTGCAAAATATGTGACAACATTGCACTCTACTGGCCCAGTGAAGCATGTTGTGACCCTTTCATGTTAGAATTCAGCTCCAGTGAGTCTGGATGAAGGTTTCATGCCCATTGTTTTAAGGCTAACATTTATGACCAGAATTTACATGTGGATGGTGTCTTACTGCTCTGATTTCTACTAGAGTATACATGTGAAATGTCTTTTATTGTTGTAAGTTTCTGAGCAAGTGATAGATTACTAAATAATGCAGTTTGTGGCCTGAGAACTCAGATCAGGTGTCAAGATGATGCAATATGAATACTGGGAAAACCTAAGTGTCAAAATGATGTAATTTGGGAGGGCCTCAGCAGATTTGTTGGTTAGAGTTTAAAAACTATTGCTCAACAAGAGACTGGGGGCATTTTGATCTTGATATCCAATGTATCAGCACTTTGCCTTATGCTCACATGTAAGTTTTAGCACTGTGATTTCTTGTAGGAATAGTTAAAGCTAGTAAAGATTAGTTAGGTATTTTTCTTTGAAATCAGACCTTTACTACTGTATTACTTTAAGTTTCTGTGTGATATCTGAACTCTTAGATATCTCTGTAGTGTAGTAGTTTTGTTTTGTGTTTTAATTATTTATTATTAAATATTTTTAAAACTATCTGTGGCTGGTTTATGTAGAGATAAATTATGCTTTAGAGTACATTATATATTTATAGAATTTACTGTCTAGGCCCTTCCAATAAGCCTAGTCTGAATAGTCACATTACCATTGGATATTAATATTGCACAGTAATAATTGGACACCATTTTAAGGGCCTTTTAGTAGCTGATATTATTAGCTGGGTGGTGGCAGGGATTACTACCGTATGGTCTGGGTAAAGAGGCACAGCTGGAGAATCTGATTCATCCTTTCCAAGGAGTGTCTGTGAAGTTGTATTAATACTTATCTCTCAGTTTGTGTGTGTTGTGTCAGCTACTTGTGCAGGGACACGAAGCACTGGTTGGACAGAGAGGGTACTGGAGGTTTTAGCTTGCCCAGCTAGGCTGAGACCTGGACCCTATAGCTGTGCCAGTTATGAGTCTTATTGAGGACCTAGTGAGCAAAGGAGCAATCAGCCCCAGACTGACTGTGATCTCTGTGTGCACTTAAGTGAAATTGTAGTTTACTGTGTGTATTAGTTATCCTTTCCTCTTTTATGAGATGACCTTCCGGGTGTTAGTGGTGAGGATTGAGGTTCCTTGACTGTTGGGCTAGGGCACAGGTGCCACAAGTGTTTGGCAGTGGTGGGATCTATTTCACATACTAATTGGCTTGTAAGGGTGTGGGTAGAGCAAATTCCTGTAGCGTATGTACAGTGATCTCTAAAAGTGTTTTGTACTCTAAAACAGCCACGCAGTGTATACTCAGAATTCAGATCACAATTGTTTTATTTATTTTGTTAGCATAGTGTTAGTCAGCGTGAGCAGGCAGCATGTCAGCAGAAGAGTATGGAAAGCTGACAAGGAGCCAGCTGGCGGAGACGTGTCTGGCTAGGGGACTAGTGCATGGAAACCTGATTAAGGCAGACCTGATTGCAGCCTTTGTTACAGCTGCATCAGAAAATAGCAGCCCAGAGGACAATCAGACTGACAGTGGAGATACAATATCCTCAGAGAATGGACAGCTCAACCTTTCTGCAGTGGACTTAAAAATGCAGCTGGAGCTAAAGAGACTTGAATTGGAGGCCAGGCATATGGGACTAGAAGCAGCCGAGAGAATGAGGAGTCTACAAGCTGAGGAAAATGAATGGCAGGGAAATGCTGACTCTTCACCAGTGTCATGGAGGTAATGGGGAAGGGAGTAACTGGATCCCAGAAGCACAAAAGGTCAGTACATTTCTTCCCACAGTTTAAAGAGGGGATAATTTTAATAGCTTCATTTATATGTTTGAGCGGGCATGTAAACAGTATGAAGATGACCAAGGGCTCTGGGTACGGTTCCTGACCCCCTTATTCCATGGTAAAGCTGTAACTTCTTTAGCAAAAATGCATGACACTGACTGTTTTGATTATACTGCTGTAAAAAGACACTTGTTGGAATGTTTTAAGCTAACACCTGAAATGTATAGGAAAACGTTTAGTGAGCATAGACGCAAGGCAGATGAAAATGTAAGTGAATATGTTGCTGAACTGAGCACTTATTTTCATAGCTGGGTGAGTGGCTGTCAGATCACCACTTTTGAAGGACTGGCAGACCTTTTGGTAAGGGAACAAGCCCTTAGCACTTTGCCTGAGGACATGAGGATCTGGTTAGCTGATAGACAGTGTGCTACTTTAGAGGAGTTGGGGAAGAAGGGAGACTTATACCTAGCAAGCAGAGCAGCCCTGCATAGGAAAGGGACCCCCAGTACTGCTCATGGGACTAAAGGAACCCATGGTGGGCAGCACAGACTGCCCCAACAGAATCTGCCAGTAGCAGAGGAAGCCACTAGTCCAGGTACACGTCCAGGAGCTAGGGTTAAATGTTTTGAATGCAACCAGTAGGGCCATGTGCCATACAGATGTCCATGGAGGCAAGGTGGGGAACCAAAGGTGAGGGAGCCAGTAAGTGGGAAAGACAAAATGCCAACAGCAGGTTGTCTTGAGACAACAAGGGTACCAAACTACCACCAGAGGTTATATCCTATTGAAGTGAATGGCAAAGAGGCCATTGCTAAGAGAGACACAGCCTCTGATATAACCATTGTAAAGCCTGCACTGGTTACAGAGGAGCTCTACTTGCCTGGGCAGTCTACTCCAGTCAGGGCTATAGGAGGGATCCAATTCCAAATACCTTTGGCTAGGGTTCACCTTGACTGGGAGGGTGGAAAAGGAAGCCAGCAAGTAGGTGTGTTTGAGGATATACCTGCAGATGTCCTGATAGGGAATGATTTTGATAGTGCAGTACCCTGCACTTCTGCAGTTACATGCAGTCAGGCTTGGAAACAAGCATGTAAGTCTGGTAGCCTGGGGGAGACCCAGACAGACTGCATACTTGCAGCCAGGACTGCTGAGGTGGTTACTTCAGGGAGGGAGCTGCTCTGTGGCAGTGAGACTGAAGGTGAGCCACAGCTGCTTGTGGTTACTGATGGTCCCTTGGACAGAGTGACTGCAAAGATAGAGGCGAGTAGTAGTACCCAGGCTGATAGTGAGGCATCGCTGTCAGAGGATGCCAGACTTCCTGTGGAAGGGTTACAACGAGAGACTTGAGACAGGCTCAGCTCTCAGACCCTACATTGCAAGGCCTGAGGCAGGTAGTAGGGAGGCACCTGATTCTCAAGGGAAGGGGGAATCTATATACTGGAACAAAGGGTTACTGTACAGAAAGTGGACCTCTGAGGGAGGGCTAGAAGGTGAGAGACTACAGCAGTTGGTAGTGCCTAGAGCTTACCATTTGACATTTCTAGCCATAGCCCATTATATTCCCTTTGCAGGTCATATGGGCATAAAAAGTAGAATGAGGCGTATTATACAAAACTTGTATTGGCCTGACATTTCCAGAGATGTAATAGGGTACTGCAGGACCTGTGAGTAGTGCCAAAAGGTAGGCAAGGCAGGAGACAAGGTGAGAGCTCCTTTGATGCCTTTGCCTGTGATTGAGGAACCATTTCAGAGGGTTGCTATGGATATTGTGGGTCCTCTGAGTACCCCAAGTTCCACAGGCAAAAAGTATATCCTAGTGATTGTAGATTATGCTACACGATACCCTGAGGCAGTGGCTTTGTCCTCCATTGAGGCTGAGAAGATGGCAAATGCTTTGCTAGAGATTTTCAGCAGGGCAGGTTTCCCAAAGGAAATACTGTCTGACAGAGGTGCCAATTTTATGTCAGACTTGCTGGGTTGTCTGTGGAAGTCCTGTGGGGTGAAGCACATAAAGACCACCCCCTACCATCCCCAGACTAATGGTCTTGTTGAGAGGTTAAACTCTACAATCAAGTTCATGCTACGGGCATTTGCATATCAGTTTAAGAGGAAGTGGGACAAATATTTGCCCCATCTGTTGTTTGCTTACAGAGAGGTTCCCCAGAAATCCACAGGTTTTTCACCCATTGAGTTGCTGTATGGGCATAGGGTGAGGGGACCTCTAGATTTAATTTGAGATGAGTGGGAAGGTGAGTGAGGGTCTCACAAGGAGTCTGTTGTGGCATTTGTCCTGAACCTCAGGACAAGGCTCAGGGAACTCATGGGCCTGGCCCAGGAGAACCTGGCAGAAGCCCAACAACAGAAAAAGGTGTGGTATAACAGGAATGCTCGAGATAGAGAGTATGCTGTAGGGCAGCAGGTGATGGTTCTCATTCCTGTCAGACACAACAAGTTGCAGGCAGCTTGGGAGGGACCCTACAAGGTGGTAAGAAAGGTAAGTGATGTTAACTACATGGTGGAAGTGCTAGGCAGATGGCAGGGGCACAAAATTTTCCATGTTAACATGATGAAACCTTACTATGATAGGGAGGCCCTTGTGCTGAGCATTTGCAGTGGATTGCAGGAGGAGTCTGAGAGAGATCTTGTGACTGATCTCCTCAATGAGGCTCGGGCTGGCACCTTGGTGGAAGGGGTAGCAATGTCTCAACAGCTATCTTCTACCCAGGTTCAAGAAATCTGAGCAGTGTTGCAGTAGTTTGGGGGCATGTTCACCGGGAAATCAGGGAGCACCCACCTGGTGCAGCACCAGGTGGATACAGGACCCCAAAGGCCTATCAGGCAGACCCCTTATAGGGTGCCTGAGAGAGTCAAACAGACTCTGAGGGAGGAGGTACAGGAGATGTTGGAACTAGGAGTGATTCAAGAGTCCAACAGTCCCTGGGCCTCACCAGTGGTGTTGGTGCCAAAGAAGGATGGCAGCACCATGTTCTGTGTGGATTGCAGGAAATTAGTCACACAGAGTCGGATGCTTACCCCATGCCTAGGACTGATAAGGCCCTAGAGCAGCTGGGTGGGGCTAAGTATCTTACAACCACTGATCTTACCAAGAGCTACTGGCAGGTGCCCTTGACTCCCAGTGCTAGAGAGAAGTCATCCTTTCTGACTCCTTTTGGCTTGTATGAGTTCACAAAGATGCCCTTTGGGATGAAGAATGCCCCAGCAACTTTCCAGAGGCTGGTAGATCATATCTTAGCAGGAGCAGGAGGGTTTGCTCTTGCTTACATGGATGATATTGCTATCTACAGCCATTCCTGGCAAGAGCATTTTTGGCATGTCAGGGAGGTGCTGGGCAGACTACAGAGGGCAGGGTTGACCATTAAGCCGAGCAACTGTCAGGTGGGTATGGCAGCGGTCTCCTACCTAGAACATAGAGTGGGGAGTGATAAGATAAGGCCAGGACCTGCCAAAGTGGAAGCTATTCAGGCATGGCCTGCACCTGTTACCAAAAAGCAGGTGAGGGGATTCTTAGGGACAGCAGGGTACTACAGAAAGTTTGTTCCCAATTATAGTACCATAGCTGCTCCTCTCACAGACCTGACAAGGAAGAACAGGCGAGATAAGGTAGTGTGGACCCCAGCATGTGAGCAGGCATTTCAGAAGCTTAAGGAAGCTTTGGGAGAACCCCCTGTGTTAGTCAGTCCAGACTACAGCAAAGACTTTTTTGTATAGATGGATGCTTCAAACTATGGGGTGGGGGCTGTACTTAGCCAGATTTCTTCAGAGGGAGAAGAGCACCCAGTGGTTTATCTCAGTTGTAGGCTGCAACTCAGGGAGGAATGCTATGCAGCAGTAGAAAAGGAATGTCTAGCCATAGTGTGGGCACTACAAAAACTTCAGCCTTATCTGTATGGAAGAAAATTCACTGTGATGACAGATCACAACCCTCTAACATGGTTAAACAGAACTAGTCAGCAAAATGCCAAGTTGGTAAGATGGAGTCTGGGGTTGCAAGCATATATGTCAGTGCAGCACCACAGTGGGAGTAGCAATGTCAATGCAGATGTGCTCAAGACAGGGAATGGGGTGAGATACACCCAGATAAACTTGACACTCTCAAGCAATGTTTCTCAAGGGGCACTTGAAAAACTTGTTTGAGTTCCTCTGGGGGGAAGAGATATGATGATTGGGGAGAGATGGGCAAAGGCTGCCAGCCTAGTTAAATAGAATTCTGGCATTTGTAAATAAATGTAAAAATACAGGCATGTTTTCTTGAGTGTAGAAGAATACTGTGAAATATGGAACTGCAAAATATGTGACAACATTGCACTCTACTGGCCCAGTGAAGCATGCATGTTGTGACCCTTTCATGTTAGAATTTGGCTCCAGTGAGTCTGGATGAAGGTTTCATGACCATTGTTTTAAGGCTAAAGTTTATGACCAGAATTTACATGTGGATGGTGCTTTACTGCTCTGATTTCTGCTAGAGAATACATGTGAAATGTCTTTTATTGTTGCAAGTTTCTGAGCAGGTGTTAGATTGCTAAATAATGCAGTTTGTGGCCTGAGAACTCAGACCAGGTGTCAAGATGATGCAATATGAATACAGGGAAAACCTAAGTGTCAAAATGATGTAATTTGGGAGGGCCTCAGCAGAGCTGTTGGTTAGTGTTTAAAAACTATTGTTCAACCAGAGACTGGGGGCATTTTGATCTTGATATCCAACTTATCAGCACTCTGCCTTATACTTACATGTAAGTTTTAGCACTGTGATTTTTGTAGGAATAGTTAAAGCTAGTAAAGATTAATTAGGTATTTTTTTTTGAAATCAGACCTGTACTACTGTATTATTTTAAGTTTCTGTGTGATCTCTGAACTCTTAGATATCTCTGTGGTGTACTAGTTTTGTTTTGTGTTTTAATGATTTATTATTAAATATTTTTATAAACTTCTAGCTGTGGCTGGTTTATGTAGAGATAAATTATGCTTTAGAGAACATTATATGTTTATAGAGTTTACTGTCTAAGCCCTTCCAATAGGCAAAGAATTATCACTTTTTGAACTCTCTATTTAATGTTCATTTGTTTCATATTCCTACATCTTCTATAAGTAAATCCAAGAATAGGCAGCACCAGGTTCTGTGTGGATTACAGGAAATTAAATAGTCACATTACAATTGGATAATAATACTGCACAGTAATAATTGGACACCATTTTAAGGGCCTTTTAGTAGCAGATATTATTAGCTGGGTGGTGGCAGGGATTACTACCGTATGGTCTGGGTAAAGGGGCACAGCTGGAGAATCTGTGTCAGCCTTTCCAAGGAGTGTCTGTGAAGTTGTATTAATACTTATCTCTCAGTGTGTGTGTGTTGTGTCAGCTACTTGTGCAGGGACACGGAGCACTGGTTGGACAGAGAGGGTACTGGAGGTTTTAGCTTGCCCAGATAGGCTGAGACCTGAACCCTATAGCTGTGCCAGTGGGGAGTCTTATTGAGGACCTAGTGAGCAAGGCAGCAACCAGCACCAGACTGACTGTGATCTCTATGTGCACTTAAGGGAAATTGTACTTTACTGTGTGTATTAGTTATCCTTTCCTCTTCTATGAGACAACCTCCCTGGTGTTAGTGTTGAGGATTGAGGCTCCTTGATTGCTGGACCAGGGCACGGGCATCACAGAGAACATCTTGGATTTACTTATAGAAGATGTAGGAATATGAAACAGATGAACATTAAATAGAGAGTTCAAAAAGTACTTTACTTCAGTTTAACAGTATACACCCTCGCCATATTTTTTCTAATATAGTTAAGGGTCAATTCATTAGATTAACTAGGTTATGTAAAGTAAGCAATGAATTAGAAGAGCAGGCTGACCTAATGGAACATCTTTTCATTGAGAGAGGCTATGATAGAGCTATGGTGAAAGAAATCAGGGACCTGATACTTAAAAAAGGCAGAAACATAGCTATAAAAGGATATGCTGGGTCTAAGGGTCACACATTAGTTACTGAGGAGATGAAGGAAAAGAGAGTAACCTTTAATACTAGATTCACTAATGATAATAAAGAAATAGTAAGGATTGTAAGAAAAAATTGGCATATATTGACAATAGATTTGTCTGTTGTGGACATTGTAGGTGAAGTACCTAAGTTCACTTACAGAAACAGCAAAAATCTGAAGCGGTTACTTTGTATAGAACATGAACAGCATTCAGCTAAACAATATCCAGAACTTAATGTGAAAATGGGCACATATCCCTGTAAGAAGTGCAATATGTGTAGATTGATCACTGACTCACAGGCATTTATACATCCAGATATAAATTATGTATTTGAATCCAGATTTTTTGCTTCTTGTAACAGCACTACCCTCATATATTTAGCTACATGCACACAATGTAAAGCATTCTATGTTGGTTTGACAAAGAGAAGACTCAAGGATAGAATATATAATCATTCATATGAAATTAAGAAATCTAACCAGCAGAATGCCTTAGCGAGACATGTTATGCTGAATAAGGGACATGATTTTAGATTTAGAGTTTTACAATTAATAACCCCTAGAAAAAGAGGGGGTAGCAATATGAATTATTTGGAGACCATGGAATTACAATGGATTTTTAAATTGCGAGCACATCTATCATCGGGTCTTAATCAATGTATAACCATAAAGCCTATACCTGAAGCACGTAGTAACAAATAAACATAGGCACATTCAGATTATATATACATTTTTATACATCTCATTTATTTAATTTATAGTATAGATGCCTCTATAAAGCACTATGTATATATTATGCAGTTACATGATGTATTTATTTACTTGGTTACATATGTATATTTATATATATTTCTATAAGAGTTTATAACAAGATTTACATGAAATGATTTGGTATATAAGATATTTATACATGTGATGCAGTGATTTTGATGTATTCTCATATGCTTATTTATGCATATATTATAAGAGATGAATGTGTGTCTGGAATAATGAGTATTAGTTTGTTGTAAATATGTGTTTATAAGTATGGAAATGAATATGTTTTGTCTCGTTTTTAGTTTTTATGAAATGTACAATTTTAGAACATTAGGAATATAGGTGTGTTTGATTCATCTATTTATTTATTGCTGTTAGGGATATGGAGACAGTAAACGCCCTTCATTGTATTGAATTTCTGATGAGCCATTTGATTGTTTAATTGATTAATTAATGTACCTGAATATGAGCTTTTGTATAAAAGGAGTCATTAGAATACGGATGTTAAGATCTGAAGAAGCGTACTAGTTTGTACGCGAAAGCGCTCATCTGTTTTATCTGCTTTTTCTTGTTTTAATTAAAAAATGAGTCAGAACTACATTTTATTTTAACATCTTTTTCATGGTGGTTTTCACTCGTGTATGGTTTTCTTAATTTCTTAAGAGTTCAAAAAGTGATAATTCCTTGCCTTAATTGTTCTTTTTGCAGGCATAGAATAAATGACATTGTTTTCTTAATGGTGTGACTAAAAACGTTTAATTGTAAATAAAATAAAAAAATGCATTGTGAATGGCAGTAGGCAGTACCAAAATAAAACTTTAATATCAAAAAGTTAAAACAGTGGTACACACTTTTGTGGTAACACTACTTCATCAGACCATACAAGTAAAAACAAAATCTTGATTTAAATACATAACTCAATTAACCACCAACCAATGAAACAGATTATAAAAATCACACGACTACTTTTCAAAAATCCACAAAATAAGGTCTGCTTGCCTTTAACTTAGGTTTTAGAGAGACCTTATCATTTAACACCCCTTCCTTGTCAGCTTGTAAATGAAGAATCCAGAGCAATTCCCTTGCTTCACTAGCATTACATATATCACCCATACTACCATTATTCTTCATAACCTCTACGACCTTAAATTTAAAGTTATGTGCCTGATCGTTTTCTATTATATGCTTGGCCAAAGAGTTATTATCATTTCTTTGCCTCACACCGAGTCCAAGGTAACAACAAATGGATCTTCAAATAGCAATTCTTCTACACTCAGTACTAATCATTTGCTGCAATAAATGGTAGTTATCTGTTAGTCTGGACCAGGTAAACATTGCCGAAGTACTTATCTCCTGCATTCTTTTTTGTTTATCAGCAGCCAACAGTTAACCATAAATTCATAATGGTGGTGAGTAGAAAATGAAACAATAATTATGCTATTTTTGTTAGTAGGCATTTATTTATTTATTTAAGATATTTCTACTAGTAGACATCAATAAGAGGCCATCAATTAACCTCAGGACAAAGGTACAATCTACTGAAAAAGAAAAAAGATTAACATAAAGGGGACAGAATGACCACAAATAATAATCTATCCTCTCCAAAGCATAAAAAGAAGAGAGCTTCAGGTGGGATGGGGTGTAGGGAAGTAGTGAGATATACATAACCAAATCAAATGACTTAAATATGCACATTACAGTAAACTGTCTTTCGGCCTTTCCCGGTGAGGGAGTTGCCACAGCGGAACTCCGGTCCCCTAATGCTTGGCAGTGAATTTTTATGGTGTTGAGTTTCCCAGGCCAGTGCCCAACCTTCATAGAAGGCACACCCACACATGCTCACACCTACCTGCAAGTCTTTAAATTCACTCGACTGCAGGGAGAACATACAGACTCTGCACAGAAGGCGCTCCAGCTGAAAACTGAACCGGAGAACCTTTTGCTGTGAGGCGACAACGCTAACCACTGCACCACATTATAGTAACAGATAAAAAAAACATTGATGGAAACAAGACTCATGGCTTATGGTGAAGCTGTTTGACAGTTTCAACAACTTGTACTTGAGAAGTTGAGAAGCTCTGCCTTTTTCTATACAGATTCAAAGGCACATTTATGAAGGGATATTTTCCAGACAATGCGTTGGTTTGGGAAAATATACAAATCAAACTGATCACCAGCCTGAACAGATTTATGTTCTATTTGTATTCAGAAGTAGCGTACTGTCTAGTAACTAGTTATCCATCCTACAAGTGTTGTGTGAATTACTAAATAGCTTCTGAATAGCACATCATTTGGTGTTATCTTTGTACTGAATGAATGACATACCACTTGTAAATTCCAGAGTGCAATTCACATATGCAAACAACAAGCACTCTAAAGCTCACTGGGGGTTACACCAGAAGAACATCTCTCATAGGTTCATACTAGGCTATCTGCCCTAGGGCATTTATAAGCCTAGCCAGAGTATGTTTGGCTTTCACCACCCATTTTAAAATAATTTTGCTATGCCCTTTTTCGAGGTTAGTATACTGTGCCTCTGTCTAACAGTGACACAGAAGTGATACCCGGGGTAAACCTACGATCTCCCATCCACTCATCAAGATTCCTCTTGAAGAGAGTCAATGAGGGACTCTGCCTAACCCGGACTGGGATTTTATTCCAGAGTGAAGGGAGCCTCTAGGTTATGAATCTGTCCCTCCAGCATGTCCTATTTATTTCAGTGCTGAGGTTCAAGTCTCTCGAGCGCATAGCTCGATGGGATTTGGATTTCCTCAGGTGCAGCATGTCCATTATTCTGGGTTGGACATGGCTTTATATGTCAGGCACAGATCGCCTCTGGGCAGGCGGTATGACACTGAGTAGATCTGGAGTTTCTTTAACCGGGCAGCATATGGCACCTGTTTGAGCCCTTTGATCCTCTTGGTGAGGTACTTTTGGGGTCTTTCCAGTTGCTGCAGGTGTCTGGTAAGGTACATCCCAAAAGGGGCATTGTATTCAATTATGGGCCTGATGAGGGATGAGTAAAGAGGCACGATGACCTCCCCTGATCTAGATGTGAATCCCTTCATGATTAGGTGGGCTATATAAAATGTTTTTCTAACCACTTTGGCCACGTGGTTGTCAAATGAGAGATTGCTATCAACTTGGGTTCCCAGGTCCCTAATTACTTCTTCTATACTTAATGGATTACCACCTATGTGGTAATTTGTGGGAACTTTGTTTTTGCCAAAGGGGATGACTATACACTTTTTGGCGTTTAGCTTGAGGCCATGGCTCTGGCACCAGTTGTCTGTTTCTATGAGGCCCTTTTGGAGGATGCTTGTGTCGGCTGGAGTGTCGATTATGGCACCCAGTTTGCAGTCATCTGCAAACTTCGTCAGCCACAGTCCTTTTGTGTTGGCTTGTACCTCCGAGTAATATATACAGAACAAGAGAGGTCCCAGGACTGAGCCTTGTGGGATACCACTTGTAACTGGTTTGGAGTCTGACATGGCTCCAGCAATTCTAGCCATGTGGGTTCTGTCCTTGAGCCAGTTTGCAAATGTATTGTATCAAAGGCTTTTGCGAGGTCCAGGTAGGCTGTGTGGACCACCTTCCCCTCGTCAATGGCCTTAGTGACTGTTTCAAAGAAATCAACCAGGTTTAAGAGGCAGGATCTGCCCTTAACAAAGCCAAACTGGGTAGGATCCAGTGTCAGTAAGTCCCCAATATCTTTATTTATGAGGTCCATGATGATCCTTTCCATAGCTTTGCAGACCAAGCTAGTCAGGCTTATGGGGTGATAGTTTCCAGGATCTTTTGAGGCACCACCTTTGTGGAGAGGGACCACTGTTGCTGTACACCACTCTTTGGGTACATATCCTGTAGTAAGGCTGAGATTAAACAGTAGTTTTATGTTTGGGTTTAGCTCTTCTTGGAGTTCATGTAGGACGCATCCCAGGACACCGTCTGGTCCCATTGATGCTGTGTTTTTTGCTTTGGAGAGGGCAGCTCTTACCTGAGCATCTGAGATGTCAGGGGGGCAGCACTCTGCTGGGATAGATATTTGCCCTTTTGGTGGGGGGGGAGAAGTTTGCGCTGAACCTGTCAGCTAGGATGTTGGCAATGTCTGTGGGTTCGATGTATTTTTTGTCATTTTGGACTAATTCTGAGCATATCTGGGAATTCCCACCCAGGTTCCTAACATAACTAAAGAAAGCCTTGTGATTATCCTTAGTGTCCTGTGCAATTTTTCTCTCAAAGCTGGCCTTAGACAATTTTATGAGTGCCCGTAGTTTTTTGCTAATACTGATCAGAGATGCGTTCCCTTTTTGGGATTTTGCTCTATCATGTAGTAGCTTCCTCCTTCTATTGTATAGTTTGTTTATGGCTGGGGTCCACCAGACAGGACATCTGCCTTTGGAGGATTGGGACTTGGTTTTATTTGGGATTGCATGATCGATGCATTCCTGAAGGTGTTCATAGAATGCGTTTATAAAGGATTCTGCAGTCTGGGCCATATTTTCCACAGGCCTGGGGGCTTTGAAGGATTGCACCTTGGTTTTGAGGAGTGTGAAATTTGCATTAGAGAAGTTTTTCACTGTGCTTTTCAGGGCAGGGGGTGGAGTCGGGATGTGAATATCCAGTGAGATTAGTTTATGGTCTGATCATAGCAATGAGGGATACACTTCTGGTCTGGAGCATAGAGTCCCCATGTTGGTGATGATCAGGTCCAGCATGTTTTCCCCTCTTGTGGGAGTGGTAACAAGTTGTTCCATAGCATTTGAGTTTATAAATTCTAGGAACCTTTGGGCTAGGGTGCTGGAGCTAGAGTAATGCTCCCAGTCTATGTTTGGGTAGTTGAAGTCGCCCAATATAATGGTGTTTGGAGAGACCTTCATATTTTCCAGTGTTCTCAGGAAGGCCGAGTGGGGTTCCTGGGTTTGGGAGGGTGGTCTGTAGCAGGCTATAAACTGGAAGGCAGTTTTACCCACTGTTAGTTGCACATGGATAGTCTCTGATGCATCGTGCTGTGCCACCAACCTGGAGGTGTGGGTATCTTTGACGAATATTGATACTCCCCCTCCTTTTGTGGTTCGGTCCAAGTTTTCGGGCCAAAAAGCATGGTATGAGGTATAACCTGGTAGTGCTGGGGTGCTCTTGGGAGCCTTGAACCAGGTTTCTGTTACTGCACAGATATCGATGTTCTCCATGCTAAGGAAAGTTTTGAGTGCGTGCATCTTGAGGTTTAGACTTCTGGCGTTGAGTAGCATTACTCTTAGTTTCTTATCCCTTGTGATACCTATGGAGGTGGGTTTGTCTTTTGAGCCTTGCCTAAAAAAGGCACTATGGGGGTAGCAAGAGCCTTTGCCAATTTCCGAAAGCCCAGGGGTGACAGGTGCAAGCCGTCCCTAGCGAAGCATCGTTTCTTGTCGAGCATGTCATCCCAGGCTGACAGGCATTGGATCCCCTTTGAATGACACCAATACTTAAGCCAATTGTTGAAATTGATCATCTTGTCTTCATATTGTGGCATCATTCTTGGTGAGGGTAAGATGCTACTCAAGGTCAGGGTCATACTGGCCTGGGCTACATGCTCAGAGAGCTCCTCTATGTTTCTTTTCATGTAGTCCAGGGAGGTACATCTCAGGTCATTCACACCAGCATGGACAATGACTGAGTCATATTTGTACTTGCCCTGGAGTGACCTGAGTGCTTGTGTTATGTGGCGGATCCTAGCGCCCGACAGG
This sequence comes from Protopterus annectens, assembly GCF_019279795.1. Taxonomy (NCBI): domain Eukaryota; kingdom Metazoa; phylum Chordata; order Ceratodontiformes; family Protopteridae; genus Protopterus; species Protopterus annectens. The sequence continues at coordinate 430,689,906 of NC_056750.1, read as the reverse complement.
CAGCTCACCATGACCTTCTCCTTGTTCAGCCTGGTGAGCGGGACGTCAGTGTGCCTGACGATAGAGTCACCTATTACAAGTGTATCAGGTGTGTTGTTTACCCTTAAGGGCTGTGACTGTTCGGCACACTGGCTTTGTGAGCTATGTGTTGCACGTGTTTTGTTTTGGGGTAGTGGTTGCTTGGGTGTCTGCTTTGCAGGTCTCTGCTGCTTAGGCAGATTTTTATTTAGAGCCTCCGAGTATGTTTTTGTGTGTTTATGTGTTTGGTTTGCTGTCGTGGTAGGTCTATGTGAGACTGGAATTGTAGTGAGTGTGGTTTCCTTCTCCTCCTGACTGGTTATGCCAGTACTGAGTTGAGAGAGCTTAGCCTCCAGTTTGGCTATATGGTTGCATCTCTCACATGTGTTGGAATTTGTTGGGAGGAGGAGAGGGTTGTCTGTGTACATGAGGCAGTTGTAACATTGCCTCAAGATTCCCAGATTCACCAGCTGGACCGGAGAGGAGATTGACAACTGACCTTTGGACATGCTAGAATAGTATTGGGAATTCCTTTATAATTGAAAAAAAGGGCTAATGGGGAACAAGGTACACAAGGGGAGTTTGTGAGGGTGTAGTGCTTTTAATTTTTTAGTGCTGACTTATATAATTGCTTTAGTGGGCAAGTGCCAGATAACTTAAATGCAATGTGTTACAGGTAACTTAAATGCAAAAACGACAAACAGTAACTTTCTTTCAAGTGAAACAAGGAAATAAGTACAGTAAGCAATGCAGATATCACTAGGGATCTGCAGAAGCGCTGAAAAGCCGCATTTTAGGTGGAATTAGCATTTCAGGGAAATAACAAGCAAACAAACAACAAGCATACAAACAAAGCTAGATTCAGCAGGCCTGGATCTAGTGTATGCTACAGCAAACAAGGTGTACCAATTTCAGTAAGAAACAGTTCAAATATGCAGGCACTATAAGCCTTTAACCAGAAATTCCCAGCTCAGAAGGGCAGAGTCCAGCCGCTCCGCCCACAAGAGTGCAGACCACGAACCTTCTTAATGTAAAATAACTGGCCTGAAGCCCAAGTGCTTAAACCAGAACTAATATACTTTTAGAATAACAGACACTGAGCCCTCAATCAGCAGTTCCCAACTTAGAAGGATGTAAGCTACCTGTTCTACCACCACAGTGCAGACCACAAACCTTCTTAATGTAAAACAACTGGTCTGAAGAACAAGTGCTTAAACTAAAAGGCTTAAAATGAGATACACCAAGCAGTAATAAATACAATTGAGTACTTTTAAGATGACGCAAAAGCTCTGATCCAGAGTTAGAAGTCATTGTAAGGACTTATGCACCAGAAATTTCCACTTCCAATCTGGAGATTAATAGTGCATTGCATCAAATGTTTCAGAATACTCTAGAAAGATGGTACTAGTGCAGTAGCTTCTATCTTTTTGCCTATCTACAATATTTATGAGTCTAGTTACAGAAGCATGGATCTCATGTTATTTCATACCCCACTATCTTACTATAAGACATGGACCCTGCTGATGCATAACTTTTTCTAACATTTGTTCAAAGGACTTAAAATAATGATAGTTATCTATTATGCCTTTTTAGAAGGCCATCATAGTAATGGGTAGAAATGTAGTTTCACTTCCTTTTCATAATGTTGGAATTGCATTTTGCCTCATCTTTCTGTTGATCATTAAACTAAATGGATAGGCCAAGTACATATCTCTCAAGTGTACAGATTGATACCTCATACTTTTAGTCCATTCCTCTTAAAATTTGTAGCATTGTGGCAGATTACTGCCACTGAAGTCACTAAATAATGACAGATATTTATAAAACCCTTTATTCTGTTGACTGTTATGTTTATAAGACAAATATTTAAACATTGTTCCTAGTTTAAGATGTTTTTCCTCCCATTATTTTTGGCTTTGTCCAGAAATCTTGCACTAAGAGGTTGAGAGGTATAGCCAGCTATGGAAAAACTAGGAAGTTAATAAGTGCTTGTGGAGGGTTGTTAACAAACAGTACTCCATGCTTTTTCAGCTTACAGATGATGTCTCCAGGTGTTTATCTAGCATCATTCTAGTGATGCCTCCAGGTGTTTTTCTAGCATAATTCCAGTGATGCCTGCAGGTGTTTTTCTAGCATCATTCTAGTGATACATCCAGGTGTTTCTCTAGCATCATTCTAGTGATACCTCCAGTTGTAACTCTAGCATCATTATAATGATGCCTCCAGGTGTAACTCTAGCATCATTCTGTTGATATTGCCAGGTGTTTCTCTAGCATCATTCTAGTGATGCCTCCAGGAGTAACTCTAGCATAATTTTAGTGATACCTCCAGGTATTTGCCTAGCATCATTCTAGTGATACCTCCAGGTGTTTCTCTAGCATCATTCTGTTGATATCTCCAGGTGTTTCTCTAGCATAATTCTAGTGATGCCTTCAGGAGTAACTCTAGCATAATCCTAGTGATGCCTCCAGATGTTTGTCTAGAATTATTCTAGTGATACCTCCAGGTGTTTCTCTAGCATCATTCTAGTGATACCTCCAGTTGTAACTCTAGCATCATTCCAATGATGCCTCCAGGTATAACTCTAGCATCATTCTGTTGATATTGCCAGGTGTTTCTCTAGCATCATTCTAGTGATGCCTTCAGGAGTAACTCTAGCATCATTCTAGTGATGCCTCTAGGTGTTTGTCTAGCATCATTCTAGTGATACCTCCACGTGTTTCACTAACATCATTCTGGTGATACCACCAGGTATAACTTTGGCATCATTCTGTTGATATCTCCAGGTGTTTCTCTAGCATCATTCTAGTGATGATTCCAGGAGTAACTCTAGCATCATTCTATTGATGACTCCAGCTGTTTGTCTAGCATCATTCTAGTGATGCCTCCAGGAGTAACTCTAGCATCATTTTAGTGATGCCTCCAGGTGATTGTCTAGCATCATTCTAGTGATGCCTCCAGGTGTTTGTCTAGCATCATTCTAGTGATACTGCCAGGTGTTTCACTGACATCATTGTAGTATAACTCTAGCATCATTCTATTCATGCCTCCAGCTGTTTGTCTAGCATCATTCTAGTGATGCCTCCAGCTGTTTGTCTAGCATCATTCTAGTGATGAATCCAGGTTTCTAATACTGTTTGATCATATTTAATTAATAATTACAAAAACAAGTCATGTACAATGTATTGAAAGATTTCATAGATAACACAGCTGCATTATTTCCTGACCTGCATAATATTATATAATAAATGATGTTCATATACTATTTATTTATAGATGTCATCATTTTTATGTTTCTCCAAATACATCAACAACCAAGCAACACAGAACTGGCCAGCTTCATACGAAAGTTCACAACTGGATATAGAAAATGCTGCTCTCACTGTGTGTAGACTGACTGGTCACTAAGGCACTGTATGGTGCATGCAAAACACTACATTAATATCTGTTGTTTATTGTGACTTCTAAAATCAAGTTTCCAAGCTACAACCTAATGAATGCTGCCACTATAAAGATTCATTTGTGCTGAATATTTTACCATTCATATTTCTTAAGTAACACTTATGGCTCTAGAGATATAAACATTTATTTGAACTGTAAGGATGCAACTCTAAAAAACACTCAGGATGCAACCATTGGATATTAGATTACAAACATTTAGAGCTCCAATTGAGAGAATAAGTTAGGTCAGATGTTAAGAGAAGAACATTAGCTTTTTTAACCACAGCTTTAAATGTATGCAATTGGATATACTTGTCATGTTGCAGACAATACAGGAAAAACAAAAAAACTTCTACAGTCTTTTATTTATTTTATTTTATTTTACATTTGTTGACCGGGCTAGTCCAACTGGATACATGTCCATTTTCAGTGGAGGCCCGGGGAGAAAAGCTCCAAGGTCATAGTTAGATTAACAAAAAACATTGATGTTGTTACACAAGATAATATACTGGTTAATACATATACAATAATAAACCTATAACAAGTGAGTACAATTAAATACACTGATGCTTACAGACCAAATAAGAGAAAGCAAGAAATATTAAATGATTTAACAAGGTACAAATTAGAACAGCCAGACAAGGAGGGCTAGAATAGGGTGTTCTTTGGTTTATTGGGTTAGGCAGAGGCTAAGAGAGGCCTAGGTACGACTGGGGCAATAGCTTGTTAGTCTGGAGAGGAACAAGGGCATAACCATTTGGAGTTCAAGTAAGCTCTAAGATGTAATTTAAATTGGTGCTGAGAGGGCATAAGTCTTAGGTTGTTTGGTAGTGCATTCCAGGATTTGCCAATGGAATTGGCATATAGTGCGTCACCACCAGCATTGTTCGATTTAATGGTCCTTACTTGAAGACTTTTGGAAGACCTGAGGGAGTTAAGGTTGGAGTACTGGGTAAGTATTTTGTTCAGTGAGGGAGTATTACCTGGATGGTTAATAATTTTAAAAGCCTCAGAAAGCTGGTTGAATTTGAGTAAATTGGACAGTTCCAGCCATTCAAGAGACCTTGAATTTAGGCAGTGGTGAGTGCGATAGGGCGTTCCTGTTATGAATCTGGCTATGTGATTATAGGTAGTTGTTAGCTTATTAAGTTCTTTCTTGTTTAGGAAGGAGAATATCGGGGAGGCATAGAGGAGAGTGGAGAGTAGGTGGGTTCGGGCAATAGTCAGTTTGGTGTGCGGAGTTAAGAAGGCCTTTATTCTATACATCGCCCCAAGTTTCCTGTTAACCGATTTGATAGTTAAGTTTACATGTATATCGAATTTAAGTTTATGGTCTATGGTCACCCCTAGTAGTTTGGTATTGGATACAGGGTAGATAATGGTCCCATTGTTGGAGGACACATGGAAGGTAGAATTGTTGGTGTTGAGGGGTTCTAAAGTTTGAGCAGTCACTGAGGTGGGGAAAAAGAGAAGTAATTTGGTTTTGGCAGGGTTAAGTAAGAGTTTAAGTTCCAAGAACCATTTTTCGACGGCAGAGAAGCAGTTTTGGGTTGTGGTTTGGAGTTTGGCGAGAGATTCATCAGAGCAGATTAGTGTAGAGTCATCTGCATATTGAATACAGGTGGCTTTGGGAATAGTTGAGTGTAGGCCATTTATGAATATGGAGAAAAGAAGGGGACCAAGGATAGATCCTTGGGGGACACCAATATTAGTTGGGAGTAGGTCTGATAGGCTATTTTGCCACTGGACTGCCTGTTTTCTACTAGAGAGATAGGCATTAAACCAGCTTATGGTTAGTTTACTAAGATGTAATGTTTCCAGTGCCTGAAGCAGTAGTTGGTGGTTGACCATATCGAAGGCTTTCGACAGATCTAGAAAGAGCGCAGAGGATATTAGTTTATTGTTGCGATTGTGGTTGACTGAGTCTACAAAGGAGAGAAGAGCAGTGGTTGTGCTGTGATGGGGGCGGAAGCCATGTTGGGTATTTGATAGGAGGTTGTTATGTGTGAGGTAGGTATTGAGTTGTTTATGGACACAGCGTTCCATAATTTTGGCTAAGGGAGACAGTATGGCTATGGGCCTATAGTTGGAGGTTTCAGTGGAGGGCCCTCCTTTGTGGAGGGGGATGATATAAGAGATTTTCCAGATAGAGGGAATAGATGCTTCAGAAATGGTCCGGTTGATCAAGATTGATACCGGGTAGGCTATGGCATCAGATGCTATTTGTAGGTATTTGGCAGGGAGCTGATCAGCCGCGAGGGTGGTTGGTTTCAATTTTTTCAAGAGTGTGCGGATGAAGGAGGTGGAGATGGGTTGTAGATTAAAGGTCATTTGGGTAGTATTTGTAATTGGAGTTGGCACTGAGGGAGGCGAGGGAAGCTTGCTGGCAAGGGACTGGATGGTCTCAGTGAAAAAAGAATTAAAAGAATTGGCTATTTTTGTTGGGTCATTGTCGATGAGTTTGTCGGGGGTAGGGGTAGTAGACTTACCAGGATGAAGTAAGCGGTTAAAACCTGCCCAGAATTTTTTAGGATTATACTGATGTTTGTCTTGGAGGTGACAAAAATATTGTTTTTTATCAGATTTAACAGCTTTTTTAGTTGAATTTCTTAGCTGGAGGAACTTGATGCGGTCTAAAGGGGTTTTTGTGGTTCTCCATTTTTTCCAGGCCTGGTCTCTAATTCTAATTTTGGATTTAGTTTCTTGTGTTAGCCAGGGTGCTATACATTCCTTAGTTCTCGTAAGTCGATTAGGAGCATGGGAATTAAGTATCTTGAGGAAAGTGTTGTTGAAGTATGAGACACTTTCGTCTAAGGGTAGGGTTTTTAGGATGTGCCAGTTACAAGCCTTGAGATCAGCTAGGAATTGGTCAGGGACAAAATTTTTGCTAAACCTTACTAATCTAGTTATGGGGGGAGTCTTATTCGAACATTTGTGTTTTATAATGAAGGTAGCAAGGTGGTCACTAAGGTCATTGGGAAGGGTCCCTGTGGTATAGCTATTTGAATTCCTATTAGTAAGAATCCAGTCAATTATACTCTCCTTTTGCTGTGCATGTCCAATTCTCGTGGGAGAAAGAATATTTTGGGAAAAACCATGTAAGTTAATGGGGAGTGGATTTGATTGGGCCGAGTAGAGAGACCAGTCTATATTGACATCTCCTAATATTATTGTTTCTTGTGGATAATTATTAGCAAGCCAACTAAGGGTTTGTTCAAGATTTTCTACATTTTTGCCTGGTGGTAGGTAGGTTACTATGAGATTGATACTTTTTTGTCTGTTAAGGGATATCTTAAGAGCAATCAGTTCCAGGTTTGGAACTTTTGGGGGTTGCAGTGGATTCGTTGTGATGCTCAAGGAGTTCTTGAACATCACAGCTATTCCGCCACCCTTTTTGGTTGTACGATCCGCCCTGATGATGTTATATCCAGGAGGGATAATTTCCTCATCCTTGGTGCTTGGTTTGAGCCAAGTTTCTGATAAACACATTATGTCCGGGGAGTGGATATCAAGCATAGCATGTAAGCTGTGTACTTTATTGTTAATACTTCTAATATTGAGATGGAGCAAAAAAAGGGAGTCCGCAGGTCTGCTAGTTACATGGCGGACGTTAGGGTCTGGGTCACTAAGAGGGCCTGGGTTAGGGTGGATGTCCCCGTCATTAGTGATGGATTTTTTCAAATAATCTAGTATTTTTTGTAGTCTAATTAGTAGTTTAAGCTGTTCTCTAAATGTGGGTACTTTAGGGTACCTAAGCATGTAGTGTGTACTTTTAGGGATGAGGTGAGTAGTAGGGTAGGGAGAAGGGGGGGTAAGAGTAGTGGTAAATTGGGAATATAAGGAGGTCTGACCCTTAGGAAGGTAGATACTGGTTAGGGCTTGTGCTTCATAGGCTGTTAAGAGATACGGTAAAATGAGGAGTAGAAGTACTAGGGGGAGGGTGGTAAATAAGGTTTTGTCCATGGTGAGGCTGAGATCTCAGCGTCAATAGGGCTAGGGGCGATACCTAAGTCAGCAGGAGTCTGGAGGTAGTAGTAGGGTGAGATAAATGGTGAAAGTTCGGTAGGTGGGCGGGTTAGGTTTGGTGGTGGGGAGTGGCAGAGAGATGGGGGGGAGTGGACAGTTCTGATTGGGTGGTGGAAATGGGGATGGGCTTGATGACCAAATAAATGTAGAGGTAGTGGGGGCGGGTGGGAATAGGGGGCAGGGAGGGGAGCGGAGCAAGCCCGAGCGTGAAGGGCAGCGAGCGGGACTACACCACAGGATTTCCCTGGGTCTTAGAGGAAGCCAGGTTTAATGGTAGCTTCCTAAGTTCAATTATTGTTCCTTTACTTTTGTTTCTTTTCTGTTGATATTAATGTAGAAGGTACCTGTGCTCAGTAGATTTAATTCAGCCTGGTACCTTAATTACAGTACAAGGTGTTTGGCAAAGAACAGTGATAGGGGTAGATATTTATTTACCCTGAGTCTCTTTATGGGGATAAAAAGTTGCTTATGCGTTCGCACTGGTGGGGTCCTGAGGGTCCTGAGTGCCACTCGGTAGGCAACTGGAATTGGGGCTACCTAAGATGGAGGCAACAGAAAGAGAATAATTTTCACAGTGTTTAGTGTAGGAACAGACAGTATAACACAATGCAGTATCAAGCAGTAATTTCCTTCCTATTGGCAACTCATGTATCCTCCTCTAAGCACTCTGTTTATCTGACAATACACTAGTTAAATAGCTGACATTAGGTATATGCTGTATGAAATGCTTTGTATCTAGCTAGAAATTGAGGTTACATTCGTCGACCAGAAAAGTAGGACTAGCAAGTAATTATTTTCAAGTGCAGCTTTTGGCAGCAAAGGTCGAATAAAACGCTGTTATCAGGTTCTACACAATCGCGAAAGCACAGTCGCATCCAGATCTAACATTTAAATCAATGTCTAAAGTAGCATCAGAGAAAACGCTAATGTGCTTTTCAATTTCTGAAATAGCATCAGAGAATCAATCAAATAAAACGCTGTTATCAGGTTCTACACAGTCGCTAAAGCACAGTCGCATCCAGATCTAACATTTAAATCAATTTCTAAAGTAGCATCAGAGAAAACGCTAATGTGCTTTTCAATTTCTAAAATAGCATCAGAGAAAACGCTAATGTGCTTTTCCAATATTACATGAGGGTCCATCACCAAATGAAGAGATAAGAAATTATTTTTGCAAAGTAGGTTGCTTATACCTTTCCAGAAGTGACAGTCTGCTTTATTATTATTATTATTATTATTATTATTATTATTATTAATTATTAATAATGAGTTACCACAATTAGTATAATTGTCTGAATTTATTTATCAAAGTTTCACTGCTATCACTTTCATAGTGTTTATTTTTCCCTGCCTGTTTTGATTCATTTAACTTCACTGTATATTCTTGGGATGGTTTTCATTATGTCATCCTTTGGATCTTACTTGTTTTGATGTTTAGCTCAGTGGATTAAGGCTGTGAAATATTAACGTACTTCATACTGTAGTCCTTGCTTTGATTCCATCAGTCCCACGTTTGTTTTGATGCTACCAAAACGTGGTGGGTCGTAGTCAGCTCTGTAAAGGGGCAGCTGTGCCTAATAGAGTTCAGGCTTAGCAAATAAGAAAAAGGACAAATGATCAGACTAATGCAGTCTGTGTTGTTCATTCCTTAGTGTTTATGAATGCTTATTTACACATGATCTCTGCATGCAGGTGCATATCAAATTATGATTATGATAGACTTGTTTTGTTTATTTTTCATTTTATGCTGAATTACATAAAAATATGAGCTTCAAGCTGATGGTGAATTTTGACTTCAAGTATTCAGTTTTGTTCTTAATGTTTACAGAATGTACATTTTCATCAACGCAATGTAACCGTGATCTTTGTTCATGTACCATCTTGGTAGACAAAGCATTGTGTATTCTATTTATACTATTTTGTTATTGTATGCCACTTAAAATTCTACTGTAGATATGAACAGACTTGTCTTATTGTACTGTTGAGGCAGTGTTTCATTTCTCCATCTGTTAAGAAGGTGATGCAATTGTATTCCTCCCTCTTGCAATGGTAGGTTTAAATATTTTAATGTGAGTAATTTACACCATTAGAGCTATGCTTACTAGGATATCTTGCTTTTTGTTCCCTGAAGAGGATGACGAGGTTTTGACAGTGAAACTTTTGCTTGCACATTGGATCACAGTAACGTCTCAAACATGAGGTAAGTAATGATGAGCCCAAGCAGCAGGCATGCATGTCACCCTTACAAGATTTATAAAGTTTTACCTATTCTCACAAGCCTTACTTACAAAATTAACATTACAGAGGCAAGACAACATACTGATGAGCTGGTCACAATCAGGCACTGATGGGATTTTAATAAAGTCTTCTTGACAAAAATGTGAGGTAATGGACATATATTTTTAAGAAAGGAACAAAAAGGCCAAAGAGACCATTATTTGTTTGGAGTTGAAAGAAAACTCCTTTTGCCCGGAACCATTTTGTAACTGGAACATTTTTGTTTCTCTTTAACAATCTGTTTTACAATCACAAGTAATCATTCTTGAAAACATTTAATTTACTCAGTTGTTGAATAGATAAGTGACAGGTTCAGCAAGGTTCAACTTTTTCAATAATGATCCAGGCTACCATGGCAAGTGTAAATGTAAAATATATGGACATTTAAGTAGCCAGTCATGCAACATGTTTTGAAAGGTGGGAGGAAACTGGAGCAGTCATAAAAATCAATATGGACATGGAGAGAACATGCATTTCCACAAAAACAGAGACTTGAGATCAGGAATGAACTCTGTGAGACAGAGAGCTTACCCTCTAAGCAATTACGCTAATGCTGACATTTGATTGGTAACAGCTAATAACTCCAGATTTAAGTGATCCCATTAGATATACAAACATATGGCAGCGCGTTAAAGAATGCATAATTTCAAAAAACTGTTAAGTTTTCCACCTACTTACCTGCTTTTAAGTTTTATACTGTTTTACAGGTAGTAATAGGCTAGAAAAATGTTACTAGGTACAAGACTCAAGCCAGCTTCATGTGCAGACTGGAACCACTAAACCCATTTGGTGAGCATGAGAGGACCAAACGCTGCAACAGCAGTCAGTCATAGAAGAAAAGATAGTGGTACAAAAGATAACCAAAAGTTTTAGTGGCGAGAGGGGATACCCACTTGAGATACATATGGGATTAGCACGGCGCATGACCTGTACACAACAAAAATGGAGATTCTGCAGGGGGAGGGAGATTGACAGTACCAATGAACGTCTAAGGTGAAAAAGAGACACAGAATAAGAAATGGGGAATACAATCAACACAAACTGAGAAACTGTAAATACCATAACAAAATAAATAAATAAACAGGTAAAAGAAAAGAGATAATATGGCACTCCAAAAATAAATTCTTATCAGATGACAGAATAATGAATGGAGGACATCTACTCATATTTACCTGCACCCCAGCAACCATTTCCCCATAATAAGTGTTCATCATGGTGGAAAGGAGTTCTCTAACCACTACCCAAGAAAAACATTTAGCTGTGCCTTGAAATGGATGCTGCAAAGGTCACCTAAAGTACTCTAGTAACATGACAATAAGGGACTACAATTTTGTTAAAGAATCCCACATCGGTAGCATAACAAAGGGGAACAAATTCAAGGTATAATGCTGCACAACCTACAGCATGCTATACATAGCTCTCTGCTACCTCCCCCATACACCTTGTGCTAGGCTACTAATTTAATTCCATGGAACCAGTCTCCATGATACAGCTGCTTAGACTTTATTAGACTTACCTTCTGTTTTTTTGAAGTTAAAGTTGTATTTGTTTCTAAATGCAACTGCTGTTCCTTAGCATTTTCAGGAAATTTAGACTGCCTTAGGGCAAGTAATTACTGAGGTGGATTGTTTTTCGCCCCCTTAGCTTCAACGAAGAAGACATCATTTTACTGGAGACTGGCAATTTCTCTTGAGTTCATAATTTTTTAAATGTACTTATTTGTCACCTAACTAACAACTGAACTATTACTCTTATGACTCTTATCACACATGACCCAGGTCCCAATGGCAAGGGCAAATGCAAACTAACTAAATAACTATATCTGCATGCATGTGTGTGTAAGTCCTCATTATGTACATAGATCAGCCCAGTTACTTGTTAAATAAATAAATTAATAAATAAAAATATTCAGAACATGTAGCTCTACTTACTTTATACTCAACAGTCTGTGAGTGTATAAAACATAGTCACTGGATCGTAGAACTTACAAGGTAATAACATGCGAGTCCATCTCCATTTTGACAATAACCACCCTCATAATGATCCTCCCACTTCTAGAAGTGAAAACAGGCATGCTGGGGATGAAATAGTGGATGCCTATCCAAAGGTTCATCTTGAAGGTTGTGAGGGTGTCACTTTGTTTAACATACAAGGGCAATTTATTGTAGTGAAGGTGTGAATACTTAGTCTTCTTCTTCTTCTTCCTTCAGCTGTTCCCATTAGGGGTCGCTACAGTGGATCATCTGTTTCCATTTCTTCCTGTTCTCTGCATCTTGCTCTGTCACACCAACCACCTGCATGTCCTCTTTCACCACATCCATAAACCTTATCTTAGGCCTTCCTCTTTTCCTGTTACCTGGCAGCTTTATCCTTAGCATCCTTTTTCCAATATACCCAGCATCCCTCCTCAGCACATGTCTAAACCAATGTAATCTCGCCTCTCTGACTTTGCCTCTAAACCTTCCAACCTGGGCTGACCCTCTAATATACTTATTCCTAATCCTGTCCACCCTCGTCACACCCAGTGCAAATCTTGACATCTTTAACTCTGCCACATCCAGCTCTGACTCCTGCCTTTTTGTCAATGCCACCGTCTCCTACCCATATAACATAGCTGGTCTCACTACCCTCTTGTAGACCTTCCCTTTCACTCTTACTAGTACTCGTCTGTCACAAATCATTCCTGACACTCTTCTCCACCCACTCCATCCTGCATCTACTCTCTTCTTCACTTCTCTTTCACACTCACCATTACTCTGAACTGTTGATCCCAAGTATTTAAACTCATCCACCTTCGTCACCTCTACTCCCCGCATCCTCACTATTCCTCTATCCTCCCTCTCATTCACACACACATATTCTGTCTTAGTCCTGCTGATCTTCATTCCTCTTCTCTCTAGGGCATATCTCCAGCTCTCCAGGGTCTCCAACTGCTCCCTACTCTCACTACAGATCACAACATCATCTGCAAATATTATAGTCCATGGGGACTCCTGTCTGTCAACCTGTCCATCACCATTGCAAATAAGAAAGGGCTCAGAGCTGATCCCTGATGTAATCTCACCTCCAACTTAAACCCATCCGTCACTCCCAACACAGACCTCACCACTGTCACACTACCCTCGTACATATCCTGTACTACTCTTACATACTTCTCTGACACTCTCAACTTCCTCATATAATACCACAACTCCTCTCTAGGCAACCTGCCATATGCTTTCTCTAAGTCCAGAAAGACACAATGCGACTCCTTCTGACCTTCTCTGTACTTCTCCATCAACACTCTCAGAGCAAACATTGCATCTGTAGTGCTGTTTCCTGGCATGAAACCATACTGCTGATCACTAATCATCACCTCCCTTCTTAACCTAGCTTCCACTACTCTTTCCCATAACTTCATGCTGTGAGTGATCAATTTAATCCCTCTGCAGTTACTACAACTCTGCACATCACCCTTATTCTTAAAAATCGGTACCAAAACACTTTTTCTCCATTCCTAAGGCATCCTCTCACTTTCCAAGATTTCATTAAACTATCTAGTTAAAAACTCCACTACCATTTCACCTAAACACCTCCATGCTTCCACAGGTATGTCATCTGGACCAACAGCCTTTCCATTCTTCATCCTCTTCATAGCTATCCTTACTTCCTCCTTGCTAATCCACTGCACTTCATGATTCACTATCCCCACATCATCCAACCTTCTCTTTCTCTCTTTCTCTTCATTCATTAGCCCCTCAAAGTACTCTTTCCATCTGTTCAACACACTCTCTTCGCTTGTGAGTACATTTCCCTCATTATCCTTTATCTCCCTTACCTGCTGCACATCTTTACTAGCTCGGTCCCTCTGTCTAGCCAATTGGTACAGGTCCTTTTCTCCCTCCTTAGTGTCCAACCTTTCATCAGGGCCGGTGGTAGCATTTTAGGGGTCTGCAGCAAATGTCAAGTTGGGGGCCCCCTAGGCACTTCCAGTACAAGTATCATCCTGTCAGTGCCACACCTCCTAAGAAACCTTTTAGTTTGTGCTGCAAACTTTTAGGAGTAGTGCGCATAGACATACCTTAGCTACAAGCTGTTACATTACAACAGGCCTATATACCACACTTTGTTGACCTATCTAACAAAGGGACACTTTAGTGTCTATCCATATAGGGCATGTGTCTAAGGCCTAAGATCCTCTTAGTGAGGTATTTTTGTGACCTTTCCAGGTGTTGTAGGTGTCTAGTGAGTACATACCTAATGAGGCATTGTATTCTATAATAGGTCTACTGAGGGACGAGTAGAGAGGGATTATGACCTCTTTCTTCCTGGATGAGAAACCTTTTTTAATGAGCTGTGCCACATAGAAGGACATTCTGACTACAGTGGCAATGTGGTTATCAAAGGAGAGGTTGCTGTCAACCTGTGTCCCCAAGTCTCTTATCACACCTTCAGTGTTTAGTGGACTACCGCCTATGTGGTAGTTCAAGGGGACCGCATTTTTCCCAAAGGAAATGACAATGCACTTTTTGGCATTGAGTTACTGGCATTTAATTGCAACAGTGATGCATTACAACAGCTATATGTACAGGGCTGGACTTAAATGAAGTCATGACTAGGCCTACTGTTTTAACACCCTCTAGTCCTCTCCCCTGATCCACCACCCCCTTTTGGGCTCCCCATACCATGCAAGTTACTTTTTTCTTTCTTTTCTCACATTTTGCCTTACTCTCAGCTTTTTCAAGAAGCCATAACTTTCTATATGCTCTGAAGTGCATTTTAAAGTTTTTTTTTTTTACACAACCTTTTCATCTAATAATGGCGTGAACAAAAATTATTATTAAGGAAAGAAATTCACTGTTGCTTTTCAGCTTTAGTTTTCTTTGCATTCTTTCAGCACTCCTTTCCTGACCAACACAGCACAGTAATAATCATTTAGGAAATAACTCAATTAAGATGGTGCCCCCAAAGCCATAGGGGTTATATATGTGGCCTGGGATGTATTTTAGAGCATTTTTTCAGCATTGCATTTTACTCCAATGGTGGCCTAAACAAAAATCATGAAACAGAAAAGAATTTCCGTCTTATTTTTTTCTTTCAAGGAAGACATAAGTTATGCCCAAGGCTTAATGTTCAAAGGTGACAAAATAGTAGCTCACAATAAACTAACAAGCCAGTTCTGGAAATACATAGGTCTTATCTGGGAATACTGCCTCCTTTCCTAAGCCCCCACAAAAGACAATCATTGCCTATACATCCCTCGGGTGTTAGACTAGGATGATAGCAGAGGTTTAAATTGCCTTAGACATATATTTCAAGTGACTGCTGATATATGTATACATAGCATGCTTCCTCACCCAACCCTCAAAGTCAGCCCCATGTATATGTGTGTGATTGTGAGAATGATTTCAGTAATATATTCTAATTTATTGCTCCTAGACAGTACTCCACTCCTACACAAGTTATAGTAACCTTCGTTTTACACCTCTGAGGTCTGTGATAAAAGTAAATAAACAATGACCACACTGTCCTCAGCTCAATCACAAGCTATACTGACTTCATCTGCACACCTTTAAGGTTTGACTGTGATGAAAATTAAAGTTGTAATAGCCACACAATCCCCAGATCCCCAGCAGCTTTCTGTACACACACATTTGAGTAGGGCTGGTTTTAGAATGACTGTCGTTAAAATCAGAAGCTATAAGCTTTATCCTAAGAGGTTCATATCTCAGCATTGTTCAGGTTAAACAGCTCAGTCAGAAAATTGATAACTTTTTGTCTTCATTTTTCTTTAATCAGCAATAGCTTTTGTGGGGGTCCCCACAAAGTCAAGGATGATTAAGGGAGCCCCCAGTATCCATTTATGCAGTCTGTTGAGTGGGGGCCACCGGACTTCAAGAAGACCTAAGTGTCTGAATTTTCTTTGATATATCTTAGATTACTTTTGAAATATAATTACTTGTTAAGTACATTTTTTACTGATACCCAGAAGAATAGTGTCTGTGTCCTGGCATTATTGGGTGCGTGCACATACAAAAATCAGTGATATTTTTACACACACACAAGCATAAGCCATAGCAGTCCTAGTTTTGTAGTTACTTCAGCAAATAGCAATATATTGTGCAACACTGGTACCTGCCACAGCAGATCAGTGATTGCTGTTTAGCAGTCGTCAAATAGCAGCAGAGGTAAGTCACTTATTTACCTCATGGAGGAGTAATGCATACCTGATGCTGTCCCTGATTTCACAGACCTTCCCTGATTTTGTTTATACATTTGCTTTCTCCTTCGTAAAAAGTTTGATTTGCTGGTAAATCATTCAAGATTACAAACAGCCAATCAATCCAGACATCTGAGTTTTATACTTATGGTTCAAAAATATGTGTTGATGCAAAAGGTGTTATTCTACTAACTTTTTAAGTGCATTAGAGTAATATTTAAAATGTAGTCCTGATTCTGAGCCTTTATTCTATGGTTTTGGGATTACACTGAATTCTTAAGCAAAGGAATTGAGAGTTATACTATCTGGTGTTCTGCTTGTATTCATAAAACTCCCTAAAAGAGAAAAAAAAAAACATGCCTGATTATCAGAACTATCAGCTCTTCTTAAAATCCAAAATTTGCACCAAGATAAGTCACTCTGGGCTGCAGACCTCTCTAGTGCTTATCTTGCTCATGTTTATTATCACCTTCATCCTAACAGGGTCATATCATAGCCCTGTTCAGGTTAAAGGACATAATTAGTAAATAAATACATTTTTTTCTTCCTCATTTTTCCCCAACCTGCAGCAGCTTTTGTGGGGCCCCCACACAGTCAAGGATGATTAATGGGGCCCCCTCTGCAACCACGGGTATAGCAAGTGGAGAGAATGTCCAACAGCAGGATTTAAATAAGCCCACCGGCATTATGTCAGTGGTAAAATATTTAATAGAATTCTGATGCCTGTTACTTGACAAAACACTTACTACAACCAGAAATATCTTTGAATTTTAAAGGAGGTATAAATAAGAGTTATCCATGTGGTTTATAAAGTATACAAGAATGCTATACTAGTTTTTGTTGGTTTGACAGACATGTACAAAATATCAGAATAAAATAACTTGCTGTGGTTGGGGCCCCCCAGGGAACAGGTGGCCCTCAGCGACCGCAGGGTTCGCTGGTGCCTAAAGCCGGCTGTGCTTTCATACAATTCTTCATACCCCTTATCCTTAGCCTTCACCACCTCACTCTTTGCCATGCACCTCATCTCCTTATACTCCCGTCTACTTTCTTCATCTCTCTGACAATCCCACTTCTTCACCAACCTCTTTCTCTGTTTACTCTCCTGTACTTCCTCATTCCACCACCAGGTCTCCTTGTCCTCCTTCCTCTTTCCAGATGTCACACCAAGCACCTTTCTAGCCATCTCCCTTACTAGCTCTGCTGTAGTTACCCAGCTATTCAGTAACTCTTCACTGCCACCCAGTGCCTGTCTTAACTCTTCCCTGAACTCCACCTCACAATTACCCTTTTTCAATTTCCACCATTTGATCCTTGGTGCTGTCCTCACACTCCTCCTCCTCTTCTTGATCACCAGTGTCATCCTACAAACCACCATCCTATGCTGCCTAACTACACTTTCCCCTGCCACCACTTTACAGTTTCTAATCTCTTTCAGACTGGCCCTTCTACATAAGATATAATCCACCTGTGTGCATCTCCCTCCACTCTTGTATGCCACCCTATGCTCCTCCCTCTTGTTAAAATACGTATTCACCACAGCCATGTCCATCCTTTTCGCAAAATCCACTACTATTGGACCTTCTGCATTCCCTTGCTTAACATCATACCTACTCATCACTTCCTCATCCCCTCTGTTCCCTTCACCAGCATGCCCATTGAAATCTGCTCCAATCACCACTCTCTCAACCTTGGGTACAGTCATCACCACTTCATCCAACTCACTCCAAAGTTTTTTTTCTCATCCATCGCACACCCAACTTGTGGAGCATATGCACTAACAACATTCATCATTACACCATCAATTTCCAGCTTCATAAACATCACTCTATCCGACACTCTTTTCACATCCAAAACACTCTTAGCATACTTAATACTTAGTAATAATAATGATAATTAGTCAATACCTAGTAATAAATCTATTTTTCCTACTTGTTGTTAAGGTGAAGGTTTCTTAGAGACAGTTGTCATGGTAGCACATCTTTTACTCTGTGCAGATCCCTAAAGTGGTGCCCCTTAAACTCAAAGTTAAGGAACAAAATAAAGCAACATTAAAGCTGCTCATTAAAGTTACTACCACACACTCGCCTCTCACCTCATTTATATGCACTTCAGTAGTGACCACTGAGGCAGTACTGCCCTTCATTTATGAAGCTACGATATCCTCACAGCTTCATAAATCAATGCCAGTACTCCACTCCCACACCATTGCCACCTTCCAATCTCATCCTCTGACAATTTGCAGCTAGACAGCTACTCCATTTATCTCACCCTAAATATGGCTTCACTGTTTGTTTTGCAGAGATGCAAGAGATTGAGGAGACTTGTCATTAATGGCAAACAATGCAAGGCATAGTCTCTTATAGACACTTAGGTGGAGATCCAATGATAGAGATAAGGTTCAAGTTTGTTTTGGTAGTCAAGGGTCTTTGACCAGTAATTTTTTTTAGTTAGGAATCCCTGGGCCCTTTATTTTATTTATTTAACATTTGTTTACCAGGAGACTTCAACTGGCATAGATCCCAATTTCAGCGGAGGCCTGGGGAGAAAAGCTCCAGAGGTAGTCAACAAAATTACTAATATACAAAAAAACAGTTGCATTGGATCACACTGAGTAAAATATGACATAAAATATATGTACAGTATTTGATACAGAAGAGTAACAAGCTAAAATATTAAACATTGCTACATTATTACATACAGTAACAATCAATAGTTGAACTGTGCAATAGATTATATACAGACATTAGTTTAGTCAGTAATTTTAGCAGTGAACATATTCTATAAAGCGATAGTGCAGATTGCAAGTGGAAGTAAGGGAAGGTCTAGGAAAAATCTGAAGATAGGTGGATATGGCTAGTAGGGCAAGTGTTAATTAGTAAAGCCAGTTGAATTGGGCTAATGGGTGCGAGGAGAGGAGCAGGAAAAGCGAGGGAAAGACAGATAAGGTAGAGTGAGAGAAGTTAAGTTAAAGATATGGAAGATGATGAAAGAGGTTTAGATAGTCAGTATGTACTAGTAGGAGAAAAAGTTATAGGGAAGAGGGAGAAAAGACAAGATAAAGGTATAGTGACAGGAAGGAAAGGACAGAGTTAATACGTACAGGTATGGGGATAGTAAGGGAAGAGAAATTGCAAGGCTATATTAGTTGCGAAGGAGGGGGAGGTATGGGTAAGGATGAAAGAAAGTAAGTCAGTAAATTTAGATACATATGATGGACATAGTATGGTAAAAAAGTAGTGTAGCTAACTACTGGTAATGGGTGAAAGATTTAATCAGGACTAGTGCATGAGCAAAGCCATTAATTATTGAGGAAGGTCCTAAGTAAGTTTTTAAACTGAGTTGGGTTAGCTGTAGTTATGACAGGATGTGGAATAGTATTCCAAATTTTAGAGACATAGTTAAGAGTAGACAGAGTCGCCAGCTGTATTGTTGTTTTTAACTGGGTGACATCTTGATAAATACATACCAATGCAGACATTTTTCTCCATAACTGGCCTATGTGTTATGTAATATTTTAAAAAAGATGTTAAAAAAATAACTGGTCTAATTAGAGCAGAGCACAGAGGGATGATGACTTATTTTGACCTGAATATCTCAGATATCAGTTGTGGTGCACATTAGGACTATTGGACTACTGATGCTACATGGTAGCTAAATACAGGGAGGTGTCACTAAGGTGCTAACACATCCAGCTTCCATACCAGTTTGTATTGGAGTACTGACTAAACTGTACTTTGAGGATGACAGTTCTTTTTGACTACATGCTGCAATACTGCACTTTTTTAGATTTAATTTTGCCTTTTTTCAGTACACCATTGGTTTGTAAGGATTAGCTCTTGCTGTAGCGAAACCATATCAAGTGGTGACTGTGTTTATAGTTTGAAGATCAGAGAAGTATATGCCAAAAAGAAGGGGAGGGGTCCCATTACTGAACCCTAAGGTATACTTCTATTTATCTTCTTAATTTCTGAGGAGAAAACTATGTGGTTTCTATCTTTAAGCCAGTTTGCTATCCACCTTACCCTGTATGGGTCTGCATTTAGATTTTGTAGCTTATTTGCAATACCAGTATGAGGAATGGCATCAAATGCCTTGGCTAGATCCAGACTGGCTGTGTGGAGTGAATAACCATTATCCCAGTATCCACTGCCTTTGTGACCTTCTCAAAGATGCTGACTAAGTTAAGTAAACACGGCCTCCCTTTAACAAAATCAAAATACTGAGAGTCTAACTGTATGACGTTCCTGATATCACAGTTTATGAAGTCAGACATGATACATTTCATGGCTTTGCAAATTGGACTCACTAGGCTTATGGTTGCGTTGCTTCCAGGGTCTGTGATTAGATCTCCCTGATGAAGGGGAAATCACAACAGTAGTTCTCCACATGCAGGAACATATCCTCTCTGGCTAAGCTTAAGTTACACAAGTTCAGGAGAGGTTCCACGAAAGCATTAGGACATGTTCCTTGATGATCCTAGGGGGTTTAAAAGGATTCAGGGATCCATGTAATTTCAATAACTATTTCTGGGGTAATATTGGCAATAAATTTGTCTAAAACCATATTAGCTGTGTCTTTTGGATCAGAGTGTATGATGCCATGTGTATTAGTTCAGAACACTGGTGAGTGTTATTTCTTAATTGCTCAGTGTATTGATTATTTATTTATACTTTGCTAACTAGATTAGTCCCACTAGGTCAATGGCCTCTTTTCAGGGTAGACTTGAGGTGATATTTATACAGACTAGGTGACATTTGGCCAGGGCACTGATAAACTTCCCTAATCTTTGGGAGAGAATTGCTGCATGGTGCAAGAGGGCTGCTACTGCAGTTTCAGAAATTTCAAGATGGAGGACAGTGCAGCAGACATGGAGAGAGAAGCAGGAAAAAAACTTGCAGAATGAAGGAGAATGAGATGAAATAACTGTTATAGAGGTGGAAATTGGAGGACTTGAGACACAAGTGCTGGTAGATTTGATGAATTAGGCAGAGCCAAAAGAAGGAGAGAAAGTTCAAATGAGTGACAAGGAGGAGAGAGTATTACAGGGGGATGAAACCAAGAGGATGGAAAAAGAAGCTGTTGGAAAGGTTGGAAAAGAACAACAGCTGTTGAAGGGAAAACACAGGAGGCATTCTTGGCTGATGGAGTAGTCAGTTTTAAGTTTTTATCTTTGCAACAGGGACTTTTATTACAATAAAGAAATTATGTAGATGTAGCAAGGCAAGGAAGAATGGAAGAAGGAACACGGAGGGGACAAAGATTTGCAGTTTCTCAACAGCCACAGAGAAGATGATCAGTGGTAAGATTAACAAGTAAAACATTATCAATGAGAACAGGTGTGCAATTATGGATAGTGTTATTTATGCCACTAGGATTTGATATTAAAGACAAAACATTAATTCATTTGGGAGCTGAACATTTGTATGAGGTGACATTTGAAAGCTTTAACTTGCTGGAAGAAATTATGATTAAGAAAAACAGAAATGCAGTAGCACTATGAAAAAAACTATTTATTTGAAAAATTGACACCGCAACTAAAAAGAAAATAAATGTGCAGTTTAGGACTTCGGATATGGATGACCATTATTTAAAACTGTTTTTTCTTCAGCAATGTACTAAGATACATAGAGTTAAAAATTATGTGAAGGAAGAAATGAATGGAGTGGAGTTTGGGAAATTTAGGTAACAATGGATGTTGACAGTGGGAGAATACAACATATTTCAAATACTATAATTGTGAATAGTAAGAGAGGATTTGTTAGGTACTGGGGCCAACCTAAAGCATGTTATTTCTGTGGAGATGAACATCATTAATTGGATAAGGGGGCATACAAGAAAAAATGTAAACTTGTTTTGTAGAAAATGTAAAGAATTTGGAGACTTCTAGATGACTGTCCCATATCAGAAAAGGAAAGAGTAGATGAAGAGGAAACTCAGAAGTAACAGTACATTACTACAGAAGATGTTGAAGGAGAAGGTGGCATGGGGAAGGAGATACTGAAGAAAAGTTAAACAATGGAGATGTAGTTAGAGAAGAAATATCAGTTCAAAGCATGGTTATTAATGTAGAGGAAGACAACAGATTTGAAGAGGAAGAAGAACGAGAAATGGAGAAATGAGAAGAACAAGAGCAAGACAGTAAAAAAATCAGTTGGTGGGAACCTTAGGAGAAGAAAAAGAAAAACATGATCTGGAAGCCAAACGCAAAAAATGAAAATGATGTTGTATGAATTTTAGCATTAAATGATAATAGCATTAGAAAAGAGTTTTGGTGGTGATGGAATAGTGTAAAAAATGGATGTTTCTTCTTTGCTTGCTATATATTACATGTAACAAAGAAGAAAAAAGAAAGAAAGCAGGCAGTATGCAGGGTGGAGCAATTGCTTGTTCAGTAGGAAATGAGACATGCTCTGGTACAGGAATTTAAAATAATGAAAAATTCTAGATGTAACAATAGTAGTACCAGCAAGGGAAGTAATATGCGCTATGGGAGTGAAACAAAAATGTGTACAATTAATAATTTATGCATATACTAATATGACAGAGAGATAGCAGTTGTTTGAAGAAATACAAAATGTGTTTGTAAATATGTCAGTACTGATGGTAGGAGATTTTAACTGTAACCCGAGGAAAGAAAATGGAAAAACAACACAGGATATTAAGATGTTAAGAAATTTAATAAAATATGGAGATTTAAAAGTAGAAAATAATAGAGAATAGGCATGTAGCAGGGGAATTTGTATTTCTGAAACTGATTATATTGTTTACTGTAAAGATATGAAAGAAATCATGTGGGAATACAGCTGTCAAACTTTTTAGATCATTGAGCTGTAATGGCTAGAATAGGGGAAGGCAGCGAAATAATAAAGACAGGAAGGGATAAAGAGATTAACTGCAGAGTTTGAAAAGGAAAAATAAATATTATGGAAAGGTCATACAACAATGAGACCATTTTTAAAAATTAGACACAGTACTGGGTAATGTATAAGCAGAAATATATTTAGAAGTAGAAAGAAGAATAAAAAAGAAATAAGATGAAATATAAAAATGTTTTTGACAGAATTATGAAAGAGAGATAGAACAAGGAAGTGGCAGAGTAAGGGAATATATAAAACAGATGTATGAAGCAAATAGAGAA
Source organism: Protopterus annectens (assembly GCF_019279795.1). NCBI lineage: Eukaryota > Metazoa > Chordata > Ceratodontiformes > Protopteridae > Protopterus > Protopterus annectens. The sequence continues at coordinate 430,666,804 of NC_056750.1, read as the reverse complement.
AGTAAAAATTAGGTTAAATATGTAAAGTTTTTGAAAAGAAATAAAGAAGAAGTTTCCTCTTATTTAGAAAAAGAAGTAAAAATAAGAGAAGAAAATATTTATGCTATCTTAGATGGCAAAGGAGAAACAGAATACAAAGAAGAAGATTTTATGGAGGTGGTACAGAAGTTTGTAGAGAAAATGTAAGAAAAAGCAGAAATGGATGGGCAAGAAAAAGTAAAGAATTGTTAAGAAAACCTTATAACAGAAGAAATAAAGACAGTGATAAAAGACAGTAAGAATGAATGAGCATCAGGATTGGATGGCATATGTTATGAGCATTATAAGGAAATGAATAAAGTTGAAATAAAAAACTTTTTTAACGAATGGATGAAGGTAGGTATAATGGAGGAAGACATATGCTGTGGAGTGATACAATTTGTATGGGAAAAGGATGAAAGAAAAGATACAAAAATTGGGGGGCAATAACACTAGGGAATACTGACTAAATATTTATGGAAATACTACAAAAAGGATGATGGAAGTAATGGTAATGGATGAGATAGCAGGAGAAAGGATCTGTGGTAGAAAAGGAAGAGAGATAAGATAAATGTTAATTATAGAGAAAGTAGTAGGAGAGATGATACTGAAAGTAAATAAAAGAAGTAAGACTGATAGCATGTGGTGTAGCTAAAGCCTTTGATAATGTAAGGCATGCAGCATTGTGGCAGATTTTAGAGGCATATGGTACAGGAGAAAAAGTATTACTGTAATAAAGAAATGTTATGAACATTTTTCATGGGTACACATTGTGATAAATGGACAGATGGGAAAAATAAGAATTAAGAGAGGAGTAAAATAAGGGTGTCCTATGAATATGTGCTTATTCCTATAGTAATGAATTCAGCAGTAAAGTCATGTATGTATAAAATGAATGAGGCAAAATTGTAGATGGAAGGAAACATTATATTATCAGTATGTACGACATATGCAGATGATTTACTTCTAATAACAAACAACAATGGATAGAAAAGTGAGGTTGTAATAATGAATGAAAAGATGTTAAAGCTGGTCTGTAGTTATAGAAAATGAAGTATGGGGGATTTTGATGAGATAAAAAATTAATGGAATATATTGCATAAGACAGGAAATAAATATTTTAGGAATAACATTTGGTTAATATTTGAATATAATAAATCAACTGAGAGTGACACTGGAGCAAGTAATTTGTTAGAATGGTTGACAATGTTTTATCAGTTTCATTGAATTTTTGTGGATAATTTTTTTAGACATACTAGCAGTGAAAATGCATATGAAATATAAGGTGATGGAGGAATGAAGATGTGTTGACTGGAGTTATGAACAAACAGCTAAACATTGCTTTTTTAGATTGCAAAAAGAAAAAAAAAAGAATTTTGTGAAAAGTTTAAAAAAACAAATGCAGCTGAGAAGGATTTAAATGTATAAATATGAATATAATATTGTATGGGAACTATGGAAGTCTAATAACGGTTTTATAGGTGGCAGCTTGGAATCTCTGATTACATTCTGGTCCTGGTAAGAGAAAGAGCAGAGTGCATTGATTCCTGACAGTTTCTGGTTGGACAGTGAGTGTCTGTACTTAACGTTCCTGATTAGTCTAGTTACTATTCAAGGCATCTACCAAAATAGGTTACAAGCCTACAGACCCTTGAATTTTCTTGGACAAGAATGCGGCTCACCAAACAGGCTGTGCCTGTTTCTCATCTTGGATTGCTGCTAACATTTTGCTTCTGGTAAGAGAAGATGCAAAGGAGTATTGTATCCCAACAGAGTGAAGCTGTGATGAGACCAGCATTAGTAGTAGCCAGGTAGTAGCCATTCATGTGACTCCCCTCTTTTCATCACTCTTAACAAGCTAATTCTTTGTTTTCAGTAAGTACTGCTTGATTTATTTCTAACTTCAGAATATCTGCCTAAACACTTCCTCCTTAAATTTTCAGGGTCTGTGTATTAGTTTCCCCTCAAGTGTTTGGCAGTGCTCTGTACAGACTCAGACACATTGAGTGGCATTTTTCCTGTAAAAGCACAACTGAAATTTCTCCAATACCTAGTTTCACACAGGACAAATAGGTGCAGTGACAAGCGCTGTCCACATAGTTGCGAAGTGGATACTCCTGACAGTGATTGATACTCTCACTCCAACTGTCTAATCAATAAAAAAGGGTCTGTTGCCATGGATATGAACATTCCTTCTGTCTCCATAACTGACTTGGTGGATATGGGCATCCTGAGGCAATGTAGAAATTGCCTCATGTTTACTGACAACCAGTTAATTCTCAAACAAACTGATATGGTATGTGAGAGATGTATTTACACAATGTCACTGGAGGCAAAGCTTTCACATAAAAGTACTTCTAATGTCAATAAGGTTGTCAGTAGTACACTAGCTGCATCCACCATGCACAATTCAGAGCAGATATATCAACCCACATATGCTGTGGCACTTGCATGTAACCCTCCTAAAACACAAAGCCCTCCTAGATCAAGTACATATAACAAATATCCTCAGCAGCCCCAAATGAACTCTTCCAAAACAATGCCCACATCAACACATAGAACTACAGCTCGAGCCTCTACCTCTAAGCCCATAAGGCAAGCTGCCACACAATCCAACATTCTAGTCAATGGAGACTCCATCTTGAGACACAGTGATGTCCCTCTCACCAGGCTGAGTAAGGAGAAAATTGCAGTCAGTTGCTTATCAGAAGCTAGGATCCACCACATTAAGCATGCACTCAGGTCACTGGACCACAATTACCAATATGACTCAGTCATAGACCATGTGGGAGTAAATGACCTGAGATGTACCTTACTAGACTATATGAAGAGAGACATCATGGAGCTTTTGGAATATGTGTCTCAGGCTGGTATGAGCCTAGCACTGAGCAGCATTTTAACCTCTCCAAGGATGAGGTCGCAATACCAACAAAAGATGATTGACTTTAATAATTGGCTTAGTTTCTGGTGTCATTCTAAGGGGGTGCAATATTTCTCAGCATGGAAGGAGATGGTCAACAGACCACGCTGCTTTGCTAGGGATGGTCTGCACCTCTCCCCTCTAGGCTTTTGAATATTAGCTAAAACATTGTCTTCCCTCATAGCACCTTTTTTAGGCAATGCCAAATTTCCGACATAGCAAATCAAAACCAAGAAAATCTAAAGGTATTACTATTTAATGCTAGGAGTCTAAACAAAAAACTCCACTCCCGAGAATCTTTCTTTACCCTAGCCTAGACAATGCTGGTGTCTGTGTAGTCACTGAGACATGGTTTAAAGCTGCTGACAGCACACCAGTAGTGCAAGGTTATAATGCCTTCCACACATTTAGACCAGCTACTTCACAGGCTGGGACTAAAGGTGGAGGTGTCTCTATTTACATCAAAAATAAATATACTTCAAGGCTGGTCAAACAGGACAATGCACTTCAGCTGCTCCATGTTCAAATCACCACAGGTAAAATCCAATACCACTTCCTTGCAAGCTATAGGTCCCCCCATATGACCCAGGAAACCCATACCATGTATTTAAACTTATTAGAAACACTAACCATTCACCACAATACCATATTCATGGGTTAATTTTAATTACCCCACTACTAACTGGGAATCCTATATGACAACAAATGTACATGCACAGTGATTCACAGATTTTGTAAGCACAAACTCCTTGGACCAGATAGTCAATACACCTACCAGGGATGTAACCATACTAGATATGTCCTCACTAATATGGGAGACAGCTGCACACCACCTACTGTAATGCCTTTCCTGATAAGGTCAGACCACAAAATGGTCTCCTTTGAAGTAAAAAATAAAACATGGACCACCAGCTAAACCTGGAATATTCAGGAACTATTCTAAGGCTAACCACATGCTATTAAGTGAGAATCTGGAAAAATTTTAAGCCCCATAAACCCTGAGAACACTGCTGCCTATGCAGAACTGTTCACAGACACCCTGTATAAGCATGTTACTAGCTGCATAGAGGCAGCTGTATCCACCAGGAAGTATAGACCTAACTCAAAAAAAAAACAAGCCACCCTGGTGGAATCACAAAATCAATAGGCTGTATAACAGGAGGAAGAAAATCATGGCAAAAATTAGGAGGTGCAGCACCCAGCAAGATAAAAGCACTGTCATCAAACTAAACAAACAACTTAGAGGGCAGATAAAGTCTACCAAAGCCAAATTTGAGGTAAGTTTGGCCTCCCAGGCCAAGGAAAACCACAAAGCATTCTTTAGCTATGTCCACAACCTCAATGGCAATACACAATTGTGTGCAGAGCTGATTGTAAATGGAGATACCTATACTGAGCCAGAAGATTTAGCAAACCTCCTGGATGATAAATTTAGCTCCAACTTTACCCCTCTCTCTTCCTCAACCTTCCCTCAGGAAATATCATCAACTATAACTCCCCCTACTATCACTAGGGAACAGGTACTTAATGCTCTCTCTAAGACCAAGAACACTGCATCAATGGGCCCAGACAATATCCCAGAATGCCTTCTAAATAGCATGAAAGATGATCTATCAGGGTCTCTGGAATTACTATTTGACTGTAGCCTCCAAACAGGCTTTGTGCCTCATGAATGGAGAACAGCAACAGTCATCCCTCTGCACAAAGGTGGGCCATCTACAGACCCTGGAAACTACAGATCCATAAGTCTCATTAGTCTTATATGTAAAGCCATGGAAAGAATTATCATGGAGATGATCAACAGAGATATAGTAAACCTCCAGACACTGGACCCAACCCAGCCTAGTTTCATGTGGGGGAGATCATGCATACTGTACCTGGTGGACTTATTTGAGAAAGTCACCAAAGCAATAGATGAGGGCAAAATCATTCACACTGCCTACCATGACCACCTGGCCAAGGTGTTTTGACACAATCCCCCTCTCAGGCATTGCTGACAAACTCAAGAGGTTAGGTACAAACCCGTATGTCATCCAGTGGATAGCCAACTGGCTCACAGACAGGAACCAGGAAGTTAGAATTGGGGAGTGCATCTCTACGAACAGGCCAATAACAGGGTCCCTTAGGGATCAGTCCTTGGATGGCTCCTTTTTTGGCATTTACTTCTCAGAAGTCAAGGCCAATGTCAGTCTCTGGCTGACTAAATCTGCAGATGATTGCAATTAGGAGAGTCACTGCATCTCACACTGACACAAATGTTCTCCATGAGGGGATGACAGAGGCAAACAAATGGTATCAGATCCATGGACTAATGCCAAAAAATGCATAAGAGTATCCTTTAGGAAATCATCCATCCCTGGTAACTATCAATTTGACAACACACCCCTTAGAGTTGACCCAGTAGTCAGGGACTTAGGGACACACATAGATAGTAATCTAGCCTTTGACTATCACGTGCCTATAGTAGTGATGAAATCATTTTATGTTGATCAATTTATAAACACAGGTATGGCATCTAAGTCCAAGGAAATCATTGTTCCACTGTATTCCGCATTCATCAGACCTATCACTGAGTACAATGCCCCCTTTGGTAAGTACCTAACTAGACATATCCAACAACTGGAATATCCACAGAGGTTCCTCACTAAAAGAATACAAGGTGTAAGTAAAACATCCTATGCAGACTGCCTCAAAGCCCTATCCCTGTATTCTGTCTTCTACAGGCTTTTGAGGGGAGATCTATGCCTGGCATACAGGGCATTGTCAGACCCCACTCTGATGGACCTCCTGCATATCCACAAAACAAACAGTACCAGAATTACCCATTCTAAAGACTTAAACCTTGCATGTGATATAAATAGGAGCTGCTGGAGAAATAGGTATGTATCTCAGAGACTACTCCGTCTATGAAACAGGCTCCCCATCCATGTGAAGCAGAGTTCCTCCCTAACCCAATTCAAGTGCAACTTGGACAATTGGATGGGAAACTAGAAATTCATCCCTGGTTTGGCACCTATGTCTCTAATGGACACAAGTAACCTGTAAATGGTTCATCTCCCAGACCCATGCTTACACTTATCAAGGGTATCAGACCTTGTCAGAGATTTGAGATGCATGGATAGGCTTAAAAAGGCCCTTGTGGTCATTAGCCTAGTAAGCACCTATGAACCTATAAAGTAAAGAAATGAAATATTGATAAATAGGATCAAATACTGTTTGCGGCAATATGGTTGCTGTGGAAAAATTTGTTAAAATGGAACAGGATGATGAATTAGCTGAAACAAGATAATGACTGTGGAAGAAAGGGTTGGGTAGAGGGTAAATATAAAAGAAAAAATGAGAGAAATAGAAGTGTTTAGTTAAGTTCATGTGTGTTAACTTATAATAATTTTAATTAGGAATGCAAAAAATGAAAGTATAAACAATCAATTTAATTTTTATGGTATAAAAGGAATGTAAATGTTAATAAGGCACCTCTTTTCAATAATTGCTTTGGGATTTTTTACATCTACCTGAGCTAACACCAACTCAGGCAGATTGGTCTAAATTTAATGTTTCATCTTAAGATGACACTCAAAAGTACAGCACCTCCCTTATACTGCACTGTGGTGTCAGTATTGCAAAATTTCCAAGTACCTGGTGGATTTCTGCACCACAGGTGAGTGTGCTACCTGTTGATCTACTGAGACTATGTAGGTAAAGAAGGATTTATATTTACCCTTCACATCAAATGCTTGGCTTTGAGCTTCTTGATGACAGCTTTAATTTTTTGCTGATCTTTTTGGCAGGGTCCTTAACGTGGATAGATGTAAATATGTCGTAGGACTTTAGAAGTTGCCACCTTTTATTATAGAGCATAAGTATTCTGGTGAACAACCACAATGGTTTTATTTTTAAATTTCTCATTATATGTGATTCTAGTAGGGACTGTCAGATCTATCCACTTTTCATTTTTTTGGTTGGAGAAGAACTCCATTGCATAAGTAGCAGCTGAAGCTGCTTGCAGTCTGATGATAATTCAAGTACATTTTGGGAACTCTTCATAAATTTTGATTATGTTTGCCAATGTCAGTCTCTAAAATAAGAATTTTTTCATGTGGGGTGGTGTTTGAGAGTTTAAAGGAGAAGGTTACCAGTTTCTGATCAGACTTAAGGGACGGAGATACTACAGGTGAGTTGTACTTGCGGGGAGATATGTTGGTAAGGACAAGTTCTAGAATGTTTCATTTCCTGGGCAAGCTAATTTACCATTTGCTCTAGGGAATTATCATTTATTAAGTCCAGGAATCTTTGAGTAAACCCAACCCAATCATAACATTGTAACTTGCTCCCTATACCAAACCTACTGTTTGCTTTCAAGGTACAAATTTATGTTATTGTTCTAGCATTTTCAAGCCTAATTACTCAAATCATTGGATATTTAGCTTACTCTACTTATATTGATATTCACATGTGAGCAGCTTTGAGTTTCTCCACCTAGTAGCCTAAGTACCTTTTCACTGAATTTGAGCCTCAAACATTGAAAGTTTCTGACATAACACTACACTCTCTAACTGTGTCTCCCTTAAGTTCAATATGCTACTTTTTAACTGTTTGTGCTTCTTGCAAACTGTCTGACTTGCATTCTCAGTGACACTGACACATTTTTGTACTTCATTGTATCAATGCTCTACTGCAGTAGTGCCTAAAGAAGCTCATTTTCCTATTTTTGGTCAGCAACATACAAATTCTCAGAGCCTACAAAATTGAATAAAAACTAGGACAATGCTTCAGCTCATGCTTATAGTCACACGTATTACGTGATGCTTGAATTTCAACTGTACAGTATTTTTATTTACCTCATTTTCTCTTTCTAGTCTTCAGTACTGTTACAATGTATTCTCACACTGCTGTGTTTTGATATTCTTTACAGTTACAATGCACTCTCACTTTATTTTTTAAATGTTACCCTTTTATTAGACCCACATTTTATCTGTCATGCTATCATTTCCTTAGAAAATACTTTTAACTATGTTCTAGTAATTTCAGATGTCCTACATACAGTTACAGCTTTTAATATAGGCAGGACTATTTCTCATAATAGCATATCCCTTTTTTGAGCATTTCTTTTATTACAAGCTATTCTGTCTCTTATTAATGAATCACCAGATTGACACGCTTTTCATTAGTTTAAAAGTGTGAGAATATATAGTTTGCTTAGGACCATGTGGACTTTTAGTTTTAGAAAGAAGGTCTTCTTATTAAAAAGCACATCTAACACTTGAGATGTTGCATGTTTAAATGCTTCTTAGTATGGAAGAAACATCCTTAGCTCCATAGAGTAAGATCATGGAGAAAGGACGACATCTGGGCACTCAGCTCAAGTCATCAAGATAACTCAAAGTCATAAAAATGCTCAAACTAAGCAACTTCTATGAGAAGTTTTCCTTAGTACAGAAAAGTAAAAAAAAATGTGGTGGTAATTTAAAACCATTTTAGCATTTGTAGTGTATTTAATAATAACCCTGAAAGCATATAGCTACAAAATAATTCTCTTCATAATACCAGAGCGAGTTTTTTGCCCTTTCTCCCTGTAGCTTAGACAAACCTAGATCAAAATGCTTTATCTTTTTTCCTGGTTTGTGAGAGTTTCTAGTTGTTACCTTCTTATTTGCTCTTGTATGTAACCCAGTCATCCAACATTTATGTGCTTCCTAGTGATGCATTCATTTTTCTGTGAACACTTTGTAAGCCGATTTCCACCTACCCATCCAACCACATAAATGCCAATGTCAGTTTTAAATCCATCCTTAGATACACTAAGTGAACAGATCATATTCTTTCTAAAACAGTTCAAATACCTTCACAGTAAAACAGTGACTTGTGTTTTTTTTTTGTCAACCTGCAGTGAAGCATGAACATAATGCAGTTATCACTGTACTTGTTTTTAGATTAATACATTCAATTGCTGCCATTGTCATAACATAAATATACAGGTTAAGACTAATGATAAAGCTTTTAAATAGGGAAAACTGAAACAGTATCAGTACTTCCAATAAATAATAATTGTACCTGCATATAGTGACTTTGAACTATGACTCCTTTTTGACTGTCAGCTTAATAACACGACATACACTCCCACTACCTGCCCTGCTGCTTACAAAGGAGGAAAAGAAGTAAAATACCTGTTACCATTTATTTATTTTTATTTATTTTAGTTTATTTTACATTTGTTAACCGCATTAGTCTGGCTGAGCTTTTGGCTCATTTTCAGCAGAGACCCGGGAAGAAAAGCTCCTCAGGACCAGAAAACAATTTATTATATTTTAGTAACAGAGTAACATTTCAAGCTGCTCCTGTTATTAATTGACCTCAGATCTTAGAAGGTGAAGGCAAGCTTTCAGTCTACACATCGGTGCTTAAATAGATCCAAATAACTGTGTGTGTCAATGTCTGTACAGAGGGTCCTTTCAGCTGTCAAAACATTGTGTTTGAGAAGGAACGCATTAATATGATTTTTCCAAAGAAAAAAGAAAGTCAAAAAGTTGAGACACTGAGCAACATCATGTATTTGCCTGTCTTTGAGTGACGGTGACCTTCGACATGATTATGGTAAGTAATAGATGGTGTGCATGCATAGGAGAAGCTTCCCCAAATAAAGCATTTCTTTTTGAATGTGTCCAGTCACAGTCTTCTGACTGCAGTTTTGTGCACTCAGTGTTGCTTGTATGTGTGTATGTGTGAATGTGTGTGTGTGTGTGCGTGTGTGTGTGTGTATGTGTGTGTGTGCGTGTGTGTGTGCGTGTTTGTTTGTACTTATATTAAGGGTGCATTTCTCTTAAGGCAAATCTGGAATAAAGACTTGTTACTTGTGTTCAGGCAAGTGAAAAGACCTCACTGAAAATGACGTTATTTGGGTTCAGAAGAATGTAGTTCCTCTGAAGGTATGTTTATCACATGCCTTAATGTTGCAGCAACAGATTTATTTGACATTCGTTTACCGGGAAAGTCCAACTGTTCCAGAAAGTGCCCATTTTCAGTGGAGGCCCAGGGAGAAAAGCTTCACAATCACACTATTTCAAAAATCAAGTACAGATATTTTAAATCACAAAGTATCATATTACACTACAAGACATAAGAGTGAAAACATGTTGTATTGAGAAAAACATAGAACATATGTTTCATAGCAGAGTGCAATGAAAAACTGTAACATGAGTGGAAGAGAATATGTGAGGAAAATTTCACTAGTCATATTATTTGTTACATAGATTAGTATGTGGTAAATGAGACCCGAGACAATTTTAATAAGATATTTAAAGAAATATCAGAGATTAAATGTTTAGAGACAGTGAGGTGAAACTGAGTAATGTCTTAATGTGAGAAAGGTGTTCATATTATGGTTATAGAAGGAAGAAGGGTGGAGAGAAAGAGATTATAAGAAGACTGCAGGGTAGGGTAGGGTGTCTTCAGGTTGCTTAGGTGAGAAGGGAGGAAAGAGGTATAGGAAAGGTCTGCAGAGATGAATTAAATAAGGTAAGGTAGTGGGGAAATCAAAATGGAGTAGAGTATGAGGTGTGATCTTCGTTGAAGGGAGTGAGTGAAGTACAATAAGTAAAAGTTCAGCCAGGACTGACACAGGAGCAGGTTCAAAAATTTGTAAGGTATTCTTTTAGAAAGCATTTAAAGGTGGGTAGGTTAGAAATAGTTCTCGTGGTTAGAGGTAAGGAGTTCCATTTTTTGTTACCGAGTACGAGTAAAGCTAACTTTGGGCTCCTAAAAACAGAGGTAGCTAACTTCACGGCACCCATGCAAATGGAGAATAGTTGCATGACTGCCGAATCATAGACCAATGCACTGTACAAACACGTACACAAGTGCATGGATCTCGCCATGCCCAAAAGAACCAAGATGCTCTCTTCCAAAAAAGGAAGCAAATCTGGTGGTCCCCTGCCATAAACAAACTCTACAACAGAAGGAGGAAATTGATGTGGAATAAGGTGAAGTCCCAAGACTGGAAAAACTCCCTTATCAGCCTCAACAAAAAGTCGAGATCCTTCATCAAATCCTCTAAAGCTAGTTATAAAAACAGAATTGCAGCAGATAGTAAAGACAACCACAAGGCCTTCTATAGTTATGTAAAGAATCTCAACGGCAATATCCAGATTTGCTTTGAGCTACTGCACAATGGTACCTCCTACACTGAGCCAAAAGATATTGCCAATATTGTGGTTCTTTGGAGATTTGAGGTGCAGGTATAAGTATGTGGTTGAGAATACTGGTGAGGCGAAGGCGAACTTTGAGCTAGATTTGCCTGCTAGTAGACCTCTATGTCCCCTCTGTCAGAGCATATGTATATGCATTGCATGCAGCTTTCTGAAACTAAATATTGCCTCATTTTCTGAGCTCAATAATACACAGTAATAAGTACATATGATATAAACTCTCTGTTATTATGCAATTTTGATTTCATTTTCATTCATAAACTTTTAGTGATATGATAATTTCAAAAATGGCAGCTATCTTTATAAAACCAGTGGATAACATAATTTTAAAAAGAAATGTGAAACATTTTCATACGGTATTATAATGACAGCACTTGTTTATATTTAATATTGGTATCATTTCAATCTCTTCAGATAGCCCTTCTTCAGTGCAGGAAATGTTTGCACATCTAGCTGGCTTTCTGAGAAATCTTCTAACTCCAGAAACTTCAAGGGATTCTGTGGTCTGCATAGATGATTAGAGTTTACTAGGAATTCCTTCAGCTGGTAGTTCTTCTGACAGTTCATTTAGAGTATCAGTTTTTCCCCTTTCATTTTTCTGATGTAATTAAAAAATACTATATTACTCTTGTCAACTTCTGAGATAAAGCAAATTTCATACTCAGGTCTTAAAAGACTTGATAAGAATTTAAATAGTTTCTGTATTTTTAAGGTATACCTCTTTCTAAGATTAGGATAATTTTTGAAAAATTCAGCATCTTTCTTTTATATAGAGTCCTAGCATTGAGCAGTGCCACCACAATGGTGTCTGGATTTGAGTTTGAATATAGGAATGGCCTTTCTGCCAAGAACGGTACTATGGGGGCAGCAATGTCATTAGCCAATAACACAGGAAGTCTTATCTACCAAAACATCCCAGGTGGACACATAACGGATCCTCTTAGGATAATACCAACTATTTAGCCAATTGTTGGAGCTAATTATCTTGTATTGGTATCCAGGCATCACTCATGTTGAAGGAAAGATGCTACTCAAGACCAGTGTCTTTTCTGCCGTTAACACATGCATATTAAGTTCCATCATGCCTCTCTGCAGGTCACTCTGGATGCAGCACCTCAGGTCGTTCACTCCTGCATAGGCCAACAATAGATTGCAGTCAAATCTGTGTGGTTTAAGGGCCCTTAGGTCCCTTGTAACAATGCAGATCTTGGCACCAGACAAATAGCTTACAGTCAACCTGTTCATGTTCTGGCTGGTGAATGAAGAGATGATATTAACTATAGAATAATATATGAGATTTCTTTCTAATCCTATTAACCAATTGGTTAATGATAGCTGTAAAACTATGGGCTGTATAAAACCTAGGAAATCAGAAATGATGAAATCAGTGTTAGTTACATTAGACCCAAACTAGAGTATGGAATACAAATTGTAAGTTTCCACCTTATAAAAAATTTTGAGTAAATTAATAAGATTACAGCAGAAATATAACTGAGGCATCCATGGATGTGATCATTTAAGTTATTATAAATGAGCAAAATATATGAACTTGTACAATGTGTCATATAGATATTTAAGAGAAAATCTTATTAAGTTATATAGAGCATTTAGAGACAACAATCTCTGGGAATGTTTGGGGTAAACAAAGAGGAGTAAGAATCATCAGACGACCTAAGTAGAAGATATAGAAATGACATTTGTACTAACTGGGTCTGGCAGACTATAGCTGATACATGGAATAGACTACCAAATGGTATTAAAGCAAGCACTGGTTTAGATATTTTTAAAAACAACTTAGACACTTATTATGGTAACGACTGTTTTGGCATATTGGCAGGCTAGAAAGGCATTATTGTCCATATCTGAAACATTTGTATGGATGCAATTTCCTAAAATGTTTTTAGGGTAGTCAGGTTTCAATACTAGTAGCATGGGAGTTTGAGTCTGGCTTGGGACATTTTTAGACCTATGTATTTTGTTGTCATAGGACTTTGTCCACTGTCATGGAGTGGTGACTCTGTATGTTTGATTTACTGGGGTCAATAGGATGTCTGCATAATATCTTGTGTGTACAGGGCTCTGGTGGTATTGTGCTTCTTGAGATACAGGTGAGGCTTTACAGTTGTAGTCTTCAGAACCTCTGCATATGCAGTGGTTGGGGTGCGTGAAACAAAAGCAAATAGAATGTGAGGTTATCCCAGACCATCAAAGGCTATTTCAAATAAATATATTTTAAGCAACCTGTGTAAAACAGTCAAGGAATAAAGTCCCAAAGTCATTAAGAAAGTAGGTATCATAGGGGAGGACCCTGAAAGGCAAACAAGTAAGTACCAGCTGTATCAAGATGCACATGTGAGACTGTCAGCAGGCTCTGAGAAGCTGAACACAAGGCCTGAGCAGTAGGATATTATAAAACCAGCTCCTTCACTTAAGAGGGACCCAAGTCATGAACTAAGCAGAGAATATTGTACCTCATCTTGTAAATAATTCTGTATCCAACTGAAAAATTATGAAGACTATACAGAGCAGGCATGTTATGCCTGTAATAAGATATATCACTTAATATGCAAGTAGAAGAGTTCAGTACCATTTCCAGATGAACAAGATGAGTGTTAATAAATAACTCTGTGCATTACAGTAGTGCAGCTGAAGACACTATGGCATGAGCAACAACTATGAGGTCAGCCTAATGAAAAAGGTACTTAATCCTGAAGATGTTGCACACAAGGAAAGAAATAATTTTACAATAGCAGACAATTGGTCTGAGAGCGCAAGGCTGCAATACATGACTACACCAAGACTGCACACATTAGCAACAGCCTCAAACTTATCACCACCAGAAATGATAAAATTAGTAAGTGAAGAGACAGAAGAGTACCGCAAGGTAGTATGACCGACCACTTCCAGACTCTCCTGTGGAAAGGTGATGTGAAGCTGAGTATGTTCAGTATACCTGTGCTATACTAAACCTCTCTGATGTATAAGATCTAATCGAAGTAGAAATACCATGAACAATAAAGGGCCTAAGCTAGAACCTTGTAGTTTACCATACTCTAGGGGACAGGAAGGAGAGATTTTGATTCCAGAGGTAACTCTCTGGGTTATCGCAAAGTATTAAGACATAACACACTATAAGGCATAAACCAGTCTAACACAGTAGAGGAGATACCAAAGTTAGCTTACAAATGCTAAATCAAAATGACGTGGTCAGCATTGTCAAATGGGTCTATATTATAAGTTCGAAGTGTGAAAACTTCGAATCTCATATGGTCGACTCCATATGAGCGAAGTTTTCAAACATCGAACTTAAAATGTAAACAAAGTAAAAACAAAAAAACCTACCTGAATGCTCTATGCAGGGGGCAGGCCCCGCTGCACCCCCCACATCCCACGCTACTTAAATATACTAACTCTGAGATCGCACTACATTGAAATGAAGGGAAGAATTCCCTAAGGTGATCTCCATTGAAATGTTCGATGCTTGAAAACTTCGCTCATATGATGTCGATCATATGAGATTTGAAGTTTTCAGACTTTGAACATTTAATACAGACCCTTGTCAAACCCTGTAGGCAGATCAAGGAGAGCCAGAACAGAGTACTACCACTTGTCTCCGCAATTAAGAGATGACTGAATACGCATGTGAAACTCAGATTAAAAAGGATTGTTTGAACCCAATGGGTGTAAGGTAAGCCTCAAGTTGCTTGTAAATGAACTTCGTATAAGCCTTCCCCAAAAATGGAAGGTTAGGGATTGAGTAGTTGTCAAAGATGTAGAAATCCAGAGAGGTTTTCTAAAGGATAAGGATGACAAAAACTTCTTTGAAAGCTGAAGAAGGAAAAAAAAAAAAGAAACAAGCCCCAATGAAGGAACCAAGATTTGAAATATTACTGGACCAAGGACATCAATACAGGCCAGAATCTTGTCTTGATGGACAAGTTCCAGGTCATTAGAGTCATTGTTCACATATTTGAGATAATAATCATGATTCTTTCATTACTGGGAATATCCAACATGATCTAGGAAACATGGATCAGAGATGCTGAAACTGCAATAGCTTTCACAGGGCTAAGTGGTGGCACAGCTAATCTAATAACAGCACTTTTGTAAATGAAAAAAAAAGAACTTTTGACTTACATTGAGAAACAGATAAGGTTCTTTGAGTGGTGAGAGAGACTAGACTACACAACCTTTCTACCATGTGAAAAGCACTGCTGGTCTTTGTGAGTTTAATAATGCTGTGCCTAAATATCTAATCTAAGGTCCTTCCTACATAAAAATATAATTTATTTAAATATGTACTGCTGAAAAAAAATCTAGTTTCACCATTATTAAAGGCATCTAAAATGCATGCAGGAACTTGTAGCACCATTAGGCACCCTATTCAACCAAAGCCTGAGTACTGGCTTCATCCCAGCCGAGTTTAGACACTCACTATCATCCCTTTGCGCAAAGGTGGAGTATCCACAGATCCAGGAAATAATAGACCCATCAGGCTAACTAGCCTGATCTGCAAGGCCATGGAGTGGATTATCATGGACCTCATTCACAAGGACATTGACAATCCCCAAACACTTGATTCCACACAGTTTGGTTTTGTCAAGTGGAGGTCATGCCTGTTAAATTTGGTCAACTTTTTTGAGACAACCACCAAAGCTATGGATAAGGGGAAGATGGGGCACATCAGCTACCTTGACCTGGTCAAAGCCTTTGATATTTGTTCCCCATAATAGATAAACTCTCTCAACTAGGCATCAATCTGTATGTTACCAGATAGGTAGCAAACTGGCTCACTGACAGAACCCACCCAGTCAAAATAGGGAAGCCACCTCAAGCACTAGACATGTAATGAGTGGTGTACCCCAGGGATCAGTCTTGGAGCCTCTGTTGTTTGGGTTATACTTTTCTGAAGTGCAGGCCAATACCAGTGGGCTATGGCTGACCAAGTCTGCAGATGACTACAAGCTGGGCACTGTCATCAATTCCCCTAGTAATGTGGACATCCTTCAAGAGGGTCTCACCCAAACAAATGACTGGTACCAGAAACATGGCCTCAAAATGAATGCCAAAAATGCATCATCATCCCCTTTGTGTAGAGTGACATACCCACAAATTATCATATTACTAACAAGGTCCTAAGCATGTAATAAGTTGTGAGGGACTTGGGCAACCAGGTTGATAGCAAACTGACTTCTGACCACCATATTGCTTCCACTGCATGGAAAGCTTTCTACATGGCCCACCTCATTAGTAAGGGTATCTTATCTAGGGACAAGGAGGTCGTAACATCCCTGTATTCTTCCCTTATAAGACCCATTATTGAGTACAATGCCCCTTTCAGCATGTACCTCACAAAGCACATGCAACATCTGGACAGACCACAGAGGTTTCACCCCAGGAGAATCCAGGGCATCAAACATCTACCCTACACAGATAGGTTAAAGGCCCTGTCACTCTACTCATTCTCATATAGACTCCTCAGAGGTGACCTCTGTCTGGCATACAAAGCAATATCAGACCCTGCTTTGATGGTACTGCATGACCTCAACCTGGTCTGTGGCATCAATAGGACTTGTTGGCGGGACAGATTTGTGCCCCAGAGACTCCTCCTTCTGTGGAATAGACTCCCTCTCCACGTCAAACAGAGTACCTCATTAACCCTTTTTTAAGTGCAACCTGGATAACTGGATGGGGAACAGAAAATATATCCCTGGGATTCCACCTGTGTCCCTACTGGACTGGGGCATCGGGTGCTGACTTGTTGGAAAATGGGCTAAATTCTGGGCTAGGCTTGTAAGGGCCTCAGGGCCAATAGCCTAGTAACCTTCTATGATCCTATGCTAGGCAGTGTAATACAGTTCTTTTAAACAATTGGTGCATGTTCTATTTTATCTGATTACAACTACTTTAAATGTTAGGCACTTGTACTAATCAAAACTTAAGGGGTTTGGAAAAAAAGTGTACAGTTTTTGGCACTGTGGTATAGAACTAGAGGGTGGAATGCATAAAAGGGATGGTAAATGAAATGTAAACAGTTAGGCTTGTAGAATATGGTCTGGTAATGCTAACTAGCAAGAACAATTAAAACAAACAATTGAAACATACGCTGGTACAAACTAAACCCCACCCACTAGTCCCACCTATTTATTTCTAATAGGCTACTGTATTTGCTGAATTCTGAAATATTGTATTACTTGTTTTGATAGGCTGAAATAAGATTTTATGGCTTTTTTACTATGGTTTAACTTGCTTTGTTTTTCACAGTTGTTTATTTCTGATGAAGTTCTTCTTACCATTAAAGAATGGAAGTGCTAAATTATCGGTGTGACCTCTGTTTTTTCCTCCTAGCCACTGAAGTCTGTGTTAATTTTATATATATATATATATATATATATATATATATATATATATATATATATATATACACACACACACACACACACACACAGTATATATACACAACACACACACACACACACACACACACACACACACACACACACACACATATATATATGTATATATATATATATATCTATACATATACACACACACACACACATATATATATATATATATATATATATATACACATACATATATCCACACATAAATACAGTGCTGAAGAATTTGTTGGTGAGAGAATGATCGACAAATATACATAGCTGAGTATATTCTTTTTGGTTTTGAAGTTTGTACTGTTAGTTGTTGCTTAGATGTCTGCTGAAACTGTCCCCCCCACCACCATTTTCTTCCGTGTTTTCAGTTGGTATAGTAACAGCTGCATTCAAATTGCTGGAACCTGTGTTCTGAGAAACTGCCTTACAGTCTATCTGCAAATATACAGAGCTGAGTATATATTTTTTTGTTTTAAAGTTTGTACTGTTAGTTGTTGCTTACATCTCTTTTGAAAGGTTTAAATTTGGTGGCTTTTGCAGTTGCCCGCCCCGCTGTAGATTTGATCTGGGACACTCCCCCAGTCCCATCTCTTTACCACATTCTACCTAATAAACTCTTTCTGCACTTGCTTTTAGTCCTTTTTAATTTAATTGCATTTTTTAAACTGTGTTTGGTCTAATATTGCTGCATACTCAAGTGTGCTAGCTTGCACTCCATGTGAATTTCTTTTACTACTGTTTTTGCTACTTTTCTGTAAAAAAAAAAAACTGTAAGCCTGTTTCCTACCTTTCCTGTAACTAGTGTTCCAGATACAGATTTGCTGTATCCAGGACTGTATGTAAGCTTCTAATCCCCCCAAGCCTTTCTGTGTTGGAGGGAAGCCTTCTAGTTTATCAGTGGGAGTGGTAAGTACTAGGTAACCTGTCTACCACATAAGGAGTGGTTCTGGCCCAGAAACTGTAGTTATTGGCCGTTTGGGCAAGCTTCCGTCTCTCTCAACTTTCTGATTTGACAGCCTGCATTTGCACTTGTTTCTGTCCTGTAACTCATCTAGTGCAGATACAGATTCTTAGTTGTAGTACTTAAATTTGCTTATTCATGCTCAGCACTTGTTCAGAACTTGTAAGCACTAAATAAGCTACTAATTACTATATCACTCAATCTTCGTCATTACCTAGAGGAAAACAGTTTTTGTACTTAGTTTTCTCACTTGCTTAGAGAAAAACAGCTGTTGTACTCACTTTCCTCACTTATCTAGAGAAAAATAGTTTTTTATTCAGGCATGTCCAAGGGTCAGCTCCCAGTGTTTTCTCCTGTCTATCTGATGAATCTGGGCATCTTGAGGCAATGTAGAAATTGCCTCATGTACACAGACAACCCTCTCCCCCTACCACCCAACACTACAACCTGTGAGAGATGCACTTATCTAGCCAAACTAGGTAAAGCTCTCTCCACCCAAGACTGAACTTGACAGTCATGAGGAGAAGGTAAACATTTGCACCACACCACACTCATCACATAGTCTCACTAAATCTACACCACCAAAATCCACACAAAAACATTTGCTGAGGCCTCAATAATAATCTGTCTAAGCAACAGAGACTTCCAGAGCAGAAACACAAGCAACCTCCATCCCCCAACACAACCCAAATTACACATAGCCCACAAACTCAGTGTGCCATTCAACCACAGCCAATAAGGCAAAACAATGTACCCAACACACTAGTCATAGGTGACTCTATAGTCAGGCACACTGATGTCCCACTCACCAGGCTAAACAAGGAGAAGGTTACTGTCACAGCTGCCTGTTGGGTGCCAGGATCTGTCACATAACCCATGCACTCAGGTCACTCTACAACAAGTAGAAATATGACTCTGTCATTGTCCATGTTGGTGTGAATGACCTGAGATGTACCTCCCTGGACTACATGAAAAGAGATATGGAAGAGCTCTTCGATCTTGTAGCCCAGGCAGGTATGACCCTAGCTCTGAGTAGCATTCTGCCATCGCCCAGAATGATACTGCAGTACAAGGACAAAATGATTGACTTCAATAATTGGCTAAGCTTCTGGTGTCATTCTAAGGGGATCCTGTGTCTGTCTGCTTGGGATGACATGGCCGACAGACCACCATGCTTTGCCACTGATGGCCTGCACCTGTCGCCCCTGGGATTCCGGATACTGGCTAAGGCTCTTGCTGCCCCTATAGTGCCTTTTTTAGGCAGGGTTCAAATAACAAATTCACCACCATAACAGGAACAGGCAAGCAAAAACTGAGGGTAATGCTACTCAATGCTAGAAGTCTAAATCTCAAAATGCACTCACTCGAGGCAGTCCTTAAAATGGAGAACATCGATATCTGTGCAGTGACTGAGACCTGGTTCAAGGCTCCAGAGAGCACCCCTGCACTACCAGGCTATAACTCATACCACACTTTTCGGCCATCTAACCTGGACCGAAACACCAAAGGTGGGGGTGTGTCCATATATAACTCATACCACACTTTTCGGCCATCTAACCTGGACCGATACACCAAAGGTGGGGGTGTGTCCATATATAACTCATACCACACTTTTCGGCCTTCTAACCTGGACCGAAACACCAAAGGTGGTGGTGTGTCCATATTCATTAAGGATAACTACACCTCCAGGCTAGTTGCTCAGCATAATGCATCCGAGGTTATCCAAGTGCAACTAACTCTTCGCAAAACTGCAATCCAAATTGTAGCTTGCTACAGATCCCCCACCATGCCCCAGGATTTCCACTCCTCTTTTCTTGATGTACTGGAAAATATTAGGGTTCAACCAAACACCCTAATAATGGGCGACTTCAACTACTCCACTATTAACTGGGAAAACTACTCGTATACCAACTCCTTAGCTCAACGCTTTCTGGAATTCATAAACTCCAATGCCCTAGATCAACTTATCCAAACCCTCACCAGGGGCAACAATATCCTAGACCTAGTCATTACCAACATGAGTGACCGGTGTGCCACACCTGAAGTCAACTTCTTATTGGTCCGATCCGACCATAAGCTTATCACCCTTGATATCCGCATCCCGCCCCCACCCCCCATTAAGGAAACCACAGTAAAAAATTTCTCCAAAGCCAACTTCATGCTTCTTAAGACAGAAGTGGTGAACTTCATGATACCCATGCAGATGGACAATACAGTTACAACTGCTGAATCCTACACAAATGCACTCTATAAGTACTTACACGAGTGCATGGATCGTGCTATCCCAAACAGAACCAAGATGCTATCCTCCAAAAAAAGGAAGCCAATCTGGTGGTCCCCTGCCATAAACAAACTGTACAACAGAAGGCAGAAACTTTTGCAAAAGTGAGTAAAATCCCATGAGCGGAGGAGCTCCCTGGTCAGCCTCAGTAAGAAGCTGAGATCCCTCATAAGATCCTCCAAAGCTAGCTACGAAAACAAAATCGCCACTAAATCCAAGGACAATCACAAAGAATTCTATAGCTATGTCAGGAATCTAGATGGCAACACCCAGATCTGCTCTGAGTTACAGCACAAAGGCATGAAAATTACAAAACTAACTGATATTGCCAACATCCTGGTAGATAGGTTCAGTGCTAACTTTACCCCCCTCTCACCCCCTAAAGGGCCCATATCTATACAGGAAGAATGCAGAGTCCCTGTAATCACAACTATGGAGGTAAAAGCTGCATTCTCTAAAGCCAAAAACACAAAATCCATGGGACCGGACAACATCCCAGGCTGCGTTTTACACAAACTTCAGAATGAACTGGCTCCTCACTTAAGCACCATATTCAATAATAGCCTTGCATCAGGCTTTGTGCCCACTGAATGGCACACAGCAACAGTTATCCCATTCCACAAAGGGGATGCCACCACTGATCCTGGGAACTATTGACCTATTAGCCTGACGAGCCTGGTCTGCAAGGCTATGGAATGTATCATCATGGAACTCATAAACAAAGACACTGATAACCTCTAAACTCTGGATCCCACCCAGTTTGGGTTTGTGAAAGGCAGATCATACCTCCTGAACCTGATCAACTTCTTTGAGGCAGTCACCAAAGCCGTGGATGAGGGTAAGGTAGTTCACACAGCCTATCTTGACATCGCCAAGGCTTTCAACACCATCCCCCATTCTGGAATTATAGCTAAACTCACTAAACTAGGTATAAATCCCTATGTCACAAGATGGGTTGCCAACTGCCTCACTGACAGAACCCACACTGTAAAAATTGCTGACTCCAAATCTGACCTCACAGCAGTGACAAGTGGAGTACCACAGGGTTCTGTCCTGGGACCTCTCCTGTTTGGTATCTGCTTCTCTGAAGTTCAGGCTAACACAGAAGGCCTCTGGCTAATGAAGTTCGCAGATGACTGCAAACTAGGAGCCATAGTCAAGTCCCCAAATGATGTGGACATCCTACAGAAGGGCTGCACTGAGACAGATGCCTGGTGTCAGAGCCATGGCCTCAAGCTCAATGCCAAAAAGTGCAGTGTCATCCCCTTTGGTAAAAACTCTGTACCCATTAACTACCACATCGGCAGCAATCTACTTAATACAAAATGCATGATAAGATATATATATATATATATATATATATATATATATATATATATATATATATATATATATATATATATATATATATATATATATATATATATATATATATACACACACACACACATGGACATACATGTATATGTACGTATATACATATATATATATATATATATATATATATATATATATATATATATATATATACATATAAATATATATATATATATCACACACACACACACACACACACACACATATATATATATATATATATATATATATATATATATATATATATATGAATGAAAAAATCCATGAAAGGAAGATCAACTAAATGCAAACAAAAACTTCTTTGACTCTGCAAATGAGAAAAAGCAGAGCAGAACAGGTGTTGAGAGCTTTCATTCTTTAATAGTGAGAAAAACTTCTTCAGAAAAACGTTTTACATGTTTGTGTTTGTAGAGTCTCACTTCAGTGTCTAGAATTCTACTTGTAAATCTTACAGATAGATTTTTGTGTTTAGAATACAACTGGAATTGTGCATCTAGAATTATGTCTGTAGAACTGTGTTTCGATTTTTATATGTAAAATTCTACCTGTAGAATTTTGAATTTAGAATATAATTTGTAAAATTATATGAATTGTTTCTTAACAATTTTCTCTGTGAAACTACAGAATTATGCATGCAGAATTTCAAGTTTCAAATGCTACCTTCAAAATTTGGTGTTTGGAATGCTGTACAGGAAATCTGTGTTTAGAATTCTACCTGCAGACTTCATTGCTTGCACCTGCATAAATCCATGTTTAAAATTCTGCAGTTAGAATCCATTTTGTATAATTTTGTGTTTATAATTATATCTTTATGATTCTGCAGACCAAATTATTTGTTTAAATATCTGTCTATAAAATTCTTTGTTTAGAATTCCGTATATAGAATTCAGCCTGTAGAATTCTCTGTTTAGATTTTTGAAATTTTATTTCAAGACTTTTGTGCATAAAATTCAGTGTTTAATATTCTGCCTTTAGATGTCAGCATTTAAAATTGCATCTGTTGTATAAGTAGAATCTCATCTATAAAATTATGTGTTTAGAATTCTGCCTGCAAAAGTTGGCATGTCATATTCTATCTACAGACTTCTGCATTTAAATTTCCATTTGTTGAGCTACTTTTGTGCTAACCATATAACTCAGCTTGAATTCTTTCTAAAAATTACTGCATAGTTCTACATTTAGAATTATTTATGTATTATTTTCTGTTTTGATGTCTGTCTGCAGAATTTTGATTCCCCTTGTATACTTAATAGCCTTAAGCATAATCTTCACAACAGCAAATATTTAAGTGTGATTACAAGGAAATATATACACACACTCCAAAACTGCTGTATGTCAGAGTACTCCATCTTCTCTGAGGCATGGAAATGTGTTTAAGTGGTGAGAGGTGTGGCAAGAGCAGCCCTCTGCATTTTTGGTCTTTCACCCGTGAAAAACACTTTTTAGATGTAGGAATGAGTTTCATACTTTACTGCTGTATTCTGAAGATTGCATATACGTGTCAAAGTTTCAAGATTCATACAGAAGAATCTTACAATTCTGAATGGATATCATAAAATTTTGTGCTATCTGCAGAATTCCATGTTATTTTTTTAATTCTTTATATTTTGTGTATAGATCTTTGCAAATAATTTAAATTGTATAGTGGAACTATGTATATAATCTTCTGTTTGTAGAACTCATTTTGTAGATTTCAGTTTTTAAAATTCAGTGCACTGAACTGTATCTGTAGAATTCCATCTGTAGACTTCTCCTTGTATAATTCTACTTGTAGACTTCTCTGTTTAGAGTTGTATTCATAGATTCCTGTGTTTAGAACTTTACCTGTAGAATGTTGCATTTAGAACTGTATCTATTTTTTAATTCTGCCTGTAAAATTCTATTTGAAGAACTCTATATGTGATCCTATGTGTAGAATTCTAAACAGAATTCTCGGCTTGGAATTAATCTCTAGTCATGTGTTCAGAATTGCATCAGCAGATATTTAGCATCATGTGTTTAGAATTCTGTCAGTAGAACTGTATGTTTACAATTCTCTTCCTAATATCATCTCTGTGCATGCACCTCTGATTAGGCCATATATATAGTATCCCATTTGATATGTATTTATCTGGAAATATTGAACAACTAGGAAGGCCATGGAAATTTCTAACAAAAAAAGATTACCGGCCTAAAGAGAGTGAGCTACCAGAAGAGGCTTGAAGCCTTATCCCAATACTTGGTCTTTTACAGGCTCTTATTTTGGGGATCCATGTTTATCATTCTGTGTCATTAGGGACCCAATCCTATTTGATGTCTTGCATCTCTGTAAGACCAACAGTTTCACAAATACCAGAGCTAAGGAATTAAATATTCATAAATGCAAAAATAAAACATGCTGGAAGGACAGATTTATTACCCAAGTTTTACCCTATCCCTGAATAAATTCCCGTGTATATTAAGTAAAATGATACCCTTGCATCTTTTCAAATCAAACTTCGATGACTGCATGGGTAACTGACAGATTCATCCCTGGACAAGCCTGCTGTGTCGTACTGGACATGAGGGTGAACATGGGCAAGGTGCAAGTGATCTCTGGACTCCTATATCTTGTAACTTGTATGAACCTGTGATCTGAACAATCACGTCTGCATAAGTCTGTGCCAGTGATTTGAGACATAATATTCTATCTGTAATATTCTGTCTGCAGATTTCTGTGTTGAGAATTCTATCTGGAGAATATAACCTATAAAATTATTCAGTTAGACTTCTGATCTACAAAATTCTATGTGTAGAATTCTGATGTGAGATGTCTATGCTTGAGTTCTATAGTGTAAAATTCTATCTATACACTTCTGTTTAAAATTCTGCCTCAAGACATCTATGCTTGAGGTCTAAGTGTAAAATTCTATGTATACAATTTTGTGTTTTAAATTCTATATGTACAACCTAGCACATATAATTCTGTCTGTCATTATAATTCTGTGCTACAAGTTCTGCCTGTAGGTTTCTTTGTTTAGAATTCTGTTTTCAAAAGTCTATGTTTAGAGTTATAGCTGCTTCTATCTATAGAACTTTGTGTTTAATATTCTAGATTGCATATAATTATGTTTAGAATTCAGTATGGTAAAATATATGATTTGAATTATTTCTGTTTATAGAACTGTTGTTGATAAATTTATATGCAGAATTGTATGCTTAGAAATCTATAAGTAAAATTTGATGTTTGGAGTTCTAGGTTTGACTTTGAGTATTTAAGAATTATACATATTGAATTCCATAAGTAGAGATCTTTTTAGAAGACTTCCTGAAGAAGTGTGCATTTAAAATTGCCATCATATTGTATCAAGTCCCACTGTAGCAAAGCAGATCTAACTATGTAACAGGGCTTAATGACAGGTGAGCAGTAAGTTGATTTTGAAGAGCACTGCAGTCGTAGTGCATTTCCTAAGCAGATGTTGAAAGCAAGGCATTTTCCAAGGCTATATCAGCATTCTGATCCACATTCTTGTGGATATTTATGATATATCCATGTATGATAACATAATGTATACAGCTGTTAAAATTAGACACAAGGGGACATATAAAGGAAGTGTCACTGACAGACAATTGAAATGGACAGTATATATATACTGTGTAGAAACATACTGGTGAAGAGATGGGCAGTAAAGGATAAGAAAAACATACTTGTATAGGCTTGTATTAGAATGTAGTGCATGGGGTGCTGTGATTATGCTCCAATAACAGTTAAATAGCATCCTGGTTCAGTGTTACTCTAGTTTGAGACACAATCTTAACAATGCTTAGAAGGTTGCTAAGATCTTAGATGCACTGTTAAAATTATGTCTATTACTAAAAGCTGATAGCACTGGCCATTAAACAGCAGCAACAGAATGTGAAATGGCTTCATTTTAACTTGTTTCTGCCTGCTGTCTGCTATATTACAGCCACTATTTCAGAACAAACTGCTTTTCTCAGACAGGGAATACATAAGAATCAAAACCAGTTCCACACTGCTTTACCGGTCTTCAAATACAGCACTACACTTTGTGTTTTTTTGTATTACTTTTCTGTAACTAGTAGCGCATGCAGCAGACAAATATCCCTGCAGTACAAAGAACTATGATTGGATCTCCGATCGTAGCATATTATTATGTGTCCTCGACATGGATACCAAGATTCACCTCTTGAGCAAAATTCTTGGCATCCATGTCTCAAACACATAATAAACACATTATGATTGGAGACCCAATCACAATCATCTTTTTTAAAATCACTGTTAACTCAGAGCAAATATTCTATAAGATGATCTGGATGTTAGTGTAGAGGATTAAATCTGCAAGCTGTTAATGTGCTGTTTCCTGTACTCAAGGTACAGGGTTTGATCCTTTCCTTCTTCATATACTTACTGTGTGACTTTGAAGAAGTCACTTGACCAGAAAGTGCTCCCAGGCCACCCCTGGATAGGGACTCCTTACTTGGATAACAAATGTCTAAAAAAATGATAATGTTTATAATCCCATATAGAAGCTGAAGCCAAACTTCTAAAGTTCACTCCTCACATCACGATCCTGATTAAACATCCAAGGATGTGTCAAATTCAATTGCTGCCAAATACTGTGCTGCAGCAACATTGCTTGACATGACCTGCCATATCATTCAGGAAAGCACTTCACAGATAGATGAGGACACTGTGCAGCAACTCCAACAGTGAGGATCTTTGGACATTGCATTTGTAGAAAATTCAAGAAGAAATATCTGGGGTTCCTTAACAACATCTCTGGTTTGAACAACTTTGACTCCACCATGCTTCTTTTACAGAATGTGTACTGTCTCCATAAGCTACAATAGGACCCTGAAAGCAACATAATTTTCTTTACCCTGAAAGCTACAACTAATATCAAATACTTACTGGTATCCATGGTATTAATAATGAATTGCACTTTTCTCACCAAAGCCATTGGATGCAAGTAACTGTATACAGGATGTGATGGTGTGAGGTATTGCCAGCTATGCCAGGAGAAGTAGGATGGTGGATGTGTAACATATGCAGCATAGCTAGCTGGAGTTTTGTAAAGAAGTGTATGTCATTTGTATAACAAACTGATTTGTACAGGTGTTTGCGTTGAAAATGTATTTGTAAAGTTCCTTGTGTTAAAAATGTACCAACAGGGGGTCTTGCTGGACAGAAAAGAAACACATCTGTATGTCATACTGTACTGTAACTGTTGAAATGAATATATTGTAACAGAGGATGCTGAAAGAGAAGAGGTTAATCTCAGTCCAGCTAACTTTGAAAAATAGTCTGTCATTAAATTGCCTTGTTTAGGCCATAAAGATTTTATCTTACACTTCTGATTGCGGCCAGAAACAAAATGTCCATGAAAAACAGTACTAGGAATCCTACTGCATTGTCCTTAGTGGTGATCTAAATGCTACCCTGGGAAGGGTGGACATTTTTGAATGGTTTTATAGCTTCCAGATGCTGTAACACATCTTAGCAAAGCTCTATGTGTGTGTATTATGACACATATATTCTAAATTCTGGTTCAGTTTCTAGTAAACACGGTAGTGTGGGAACCAGATGTCAGACGGCGAGATGTATGTGATATCATTCTGTAATCCAGTACTGAAATGATGTTTTAATACTAGATGAGACAGAAGTCTCAGAGCAGTCTGTTTGTGAAACCTGACAAAGAATGACCCCTCACACACATCATCTTGCCTTGCTCTAGTAAGTGAACTAGGGCACATTAACTCTTTAGATCAGACAGGAAAATATAGTGAAATTAGTTAAATATTGTTTTTCTGTATATGTATGAATCTTTCTATCTGTGTTACTTTTAATATTTCCTGTGGCTGAAACTCTGGTGTTTATTGTAAGTAGATATTTAGTATTTTCATGTTCTTTTATTATTTATTAGTAAATATTTAAACTTTTTATTGTGGCTGGTCATTTTAGGAAATATTTTAACCTTTGAGAGTACTTATATTTACCTGGTGACACTGTGGCTCATCCTGAAAACCTTGCTGCATTGGTCAAACACTACCATTTGTATTAGTATTAATTTTACTCTTTATAAGTGGGTGCCCTTGTAAGAGCTCCTTAGAGTACTTGGCTTTTGAATGTTCTGGTGGCAGTATCTACCTTATAGTCTGGGCAGAGGGGGGCATAGCTGGTGAATCTGTGCCAGCCTTTCCCAGATGCGTGCGCGTGTGTGTGTATGTGTGTGTGTGTGTGTGTGTGTGTGTGTGTGTGTGTGTGTGTATGTGCGAGTGTGTGAAAATCAAATCTCAAAGAGTATGTGTGTCAGCTACTTGTAGTAGGGACACAGAACATTGGCTTCACAGAGAGGGTGGTGGAGGACTTGGCTTGGAACACTCAGCTGAGGACTCAACACTACAACTGTGTTAGTAGGGAGTTTTATTTGGGGTGTGGAGAGAGAAAGAAATCCAGCCCCTAGACTGAGTGTGTTCCCTGTTTGCTCTTAAAGGAACTTGTGCTTGGAGCTGGATCTGGAAATACTGTGTGTATCTATCTTTGTTCCAAGTGAACATCCCTCACTGGTGTCAGTAGTGAGGATTGATGCTCCTTGATAAATGGCCCAGAGGAGGGATGTCACACAGTACATGGCATGATAAGGGAGAATGATAGTGCCAGAGAGTACTTGACATGCATACTCTCACTCATAAGAGTCAAGCTGCTGTTTTAAAAACTGTTTCCCCATACAAAAAATAAATGTTTCCCATGGCCAAAGACCTGCGCATCAACATAAATATGTAGCATTGTAAGCTGTGATTTTGTGATTTTAAGACTGCTACTTTAAAGGTTGTTATGTGGTGCTTTCTACAGACATAATTCTATAGTTGTAATTTCTACCTCAGCAAAATAATGTAGAGGAAAGTGCAAAAAAACTGTTCCACTGACCAATATGATACTGACCGCACATTTCCTTTCATAGAGAAACAGATTTTTGCACTCTCATATATACACCTAGGCAGTGGTGGCTGGTGTCTTCAACCTTGGGGGGATGGGAGGGTTGTAGGAAGCGAGTAAAAGGGGTATGGGTAACTGCAATGGGGCAATGTCATATTATCAGCAGACCAAACCAAAAATACGCAGGGAAGACAGAGTGCATGGATCAAACCAATATTATGTTGAATCCAAAAAATATCCAGCACAAGGGAAAGATGAAAAAATATTTTAAGAATTTATTGTGGCAAACCTCATAAATATAATAAAAGCAAACCAGTTTCGGCTAGAAAATTATAGCCTTCTTCAACGCATCAAAAAACATTCATTAGGGTAAACCCTTAAAGCTGCTTAAATATATATATATATATATATATATATATATATATATATATATATATATATATATATATATATACCAAAGACTTGATTACTTTATTGAAATTATCCATCAATTGGTTCAGACCAGAACTAACTTAACTAATTCAAGCCTGGTTTAAATAAAGCACCTAACCTAATAATCCAAGCAGATTCTTTTTGGTTTAATATATTATGCCATCCAGCTGTACATAACCTATTCATGTGTATTTTGTCTATTATGGTAAAGGTGAATTTGGCAGTTTTGTGTGTTAGAGTGTGTTTGTAGAGGGCATTAGAAACCCTTTTGTTTCTTATGTCACTTAAATGTTCACTGATTCTATGTCTGAGACCGTCAGTTGTCTGCAAATTTTCTGACTAATTATGCCTTCCTCTGTTGCTAGGTCTAGGAAGGAGTCAATTTAAGTAATCAAGTCTTTGGTACATATATATATATATATATATATATATATATATATATATAATCTATAAGCAGCTTTAAGGGTTTACCCTAATGAATGTTTTTTTATGCACTGAAGAAGGCTATAATTTTCTAGCTGAAACTGGTTTGCTTTTATTGTATTTATGGGGTTTGCCATGATAAATTCTTAAAAGATTTTTTCATCTTTCCCTTGTGCTGGATATTTTTTGGATTCAGCAATGTCATATTATACCAGAGTCAGCATTAACCATGGTTAGTATGTTACATAACTGGTCATAAACTATTGCAAATGCTAAATAATCTACCAGCACTAGTCTTCCTTACACACCAGAATAACTGTATATGAACTATTTAAAGTTTTGCAGCTGTGTAAACTTAACATGCTACCATATTTGAAGTGTGCAACCTAAGTTTACTTGCACTGTTTATTGCTCCTAAGCTGGGGTCATGGCTGAAAAGGGCATTTGGGCCCGTCTACTTACATGGTTATTAACTAGTAAATGGATAAAATGACTAGATGAAATCTCTTGGTGATGACCTCACTTGACTAGGTACAGCCACTCACAAATGCACACCTGCTAATTGTCTTGCTCACTGTATAAAGAGGCTTTTACTTCACTCACCACCTGCCCCATCCCCTGCCACCATGCCCTTTCACATTTATGTAGCTAACCCCCCCACCCCAATTAATCACTTCCCAACCTCTGCAGGGTTTGTCTGAGTCTATCTACACATAATGTGTCCAAACTAGCATGTGGTCTAATTAGTTATAATGCTGCCAGAGTCATGTCATATAGTTAAACACTGTTCTTAAATCACCTTTAGATAATCACCAATATCAAAAAAAAAGAACAGCAGCACTGCCCTTTTCCACAATAAAGCCATACAATAATCCTCTACCTCTTGAGTCCCTTTACAATTTTACTAAAGTTATCTACATAGAGAGAGATCAAATGTATTTTTGCTGTCTGCTAGTTCTAGATCCCAAGCTAGTAGTGAAACTAGTGTCTCCAGCAGTTAAGGCCAAAGGGCCTACTAAGTGCTTGTATCTTACAAAATTCCTGTGTATCAGAGAAACATGAAGTAGAGTCTAATGTTACATTTTATTATCTTAATGTACTAGTCCAGTGCAAAGAATGGTACTCCTATCATCTTATCGTGTCAGGTATACTCGACAGGGAAGTCAAACACCTTTATTGTGTTTCACGTACAGTGCATGATTTGTTAAGGTCACTATGTCTAATCACACAGCAAGTAGTCTAGTTGTCATCTGACAGGACTAAAGTTCTGTGCCTGGACCCAGGGCAGAGGGCTGATTCCTTCTACTTTCATTTGCTATAGACAGCAACACCAAAATAATCCCTTCCTGATTATTCTGCCCAGGTATTACATGTATAATAAATACAGATTCCAAACTGCATCTTCAACACTCAATTAATTATTTTGCCAGAAGAACAACATTAAAAAATATTAGGCAAAAATCTGACCTTATATGAAATTCCCTTTGGCTAAAAAAAATCTTTAAACTGATCATCACTATTAGCAGCACTAGCACCTTGTTCTCCTCCAAGCATTACCGCTGATGAAACCTTGGCTATAATGCATGCAACTCTACAAGCCAGTTTGTTCAAAATAATTAATACACCTAGCTGGCTACAACATACAAAAATATCTTTAAACCTGTAATCACTATTAGCAGTCAAACACATTGTCCAGTCTACTTCCAAACATTATAGCCAATGAAACCTTCTTTATAATGCACAAATATGGAAGCCAGTTTGACATTGTTCAAATAAACTAATAAATACACCCACCTGCAGTAATATATATCAACTGATTTCCTGGATTCAGAGTTCTTATGTTGTCTGATCATAACTCAACTTTTTTTAAAACATTGATTAACTAATAGCTAGTAGCCTGTAGTCAGAAAAGTAAAAGAGAGCTGGAACTCTGTGGCTTCTACTTCCTAGAGATCCCCCTCTGTGTATATCATAGCCACATAAGCATACTGAGTGCATTCACATCACATACTGCAACTCCTGTCAGCCCAGTCTTTATGAAAACAGACACTGTTAAAAGAGAATGTATGCTGGACACACACACACAAACACACACACATATATATTTTAGCGTAACTGCCTCATTGTGCACACATGAAATCTGGGCTGAATTTTTTTTTTAAGCTGTGCTCCTGTTCCATGGCTGGAAGAATGCAGCTCCTTTGAGCTGCTTGTTCACAATTTTAAATTGCAAAACAAACAAACAAACAAACAAACAAAAAAATAATAATAATAACACCTCAAATGAAGTGGGGGTGGGGAGGGAGGGGGCTGCAGCTCAGCATCCAGAATCAAGAGCCACCACTGTCCCTCTAGGTGATGGGAAGGATGCCTTCAACATACTGCAGGACATCCTACTGGAAAGCTTTCAACCTATTTTAACCTTCTTTAGAGAGTTTTATACAAGAATTATGGTACCAGACCTTCTTCACAGCTGAATGTCTATATAACACCTAGATATCCCCCAAAAGTCTGCAACATAAATGACCTGTTTCATTGTGCCCCCCCACTATTCATAACACTGTTGAATCTTGCACTGCTGCCTACGACTCTTAATATCAAATCAATTACGATCACAGACCTTATAATGGCTGCACAGGATTTCAAAGATCATATGGATGTATTTGAAGATGGCTCCATTAGGGATCCGTCCTATCATTTAAATGCAGACTATCTCCAGAACTGTCACACTGCAGAGCATGGTACTGTAGCATGGCTCCTCTGACACAAACATGTTTCTCTTTACCATAACCCACAACCTCAGCTTTTAACTCTTAACAGCTTATAGTACCTGCCTAAAGCCACTCCCTTTGTGTTTGACATCATTTGCTGTACTGCTGTTGTGTAATACGTCTTACAACTTTACAATGTGAACTCCTTTACTTTTGTTAGAGTTTTTTATATCACATTGCTACTTAGCTGTTGCTTACATTATTCCATATGTTTTTGTGAACCGTATTGTATCGCTGCACAACTATTCAGCCTTTTTCATGTATAAACACCAAGCAGCATAAACCTTGGATCTAGATGATGGTCGGTGCAGAAGTGACACCTTGGTGCCCTGTGCAAAAATGGGAAAAAGGGGTTGTGGATGGATGGATGGATGGATTGATGGATGGATGGAGGATGTACCATGACTAAATGTTCAGTTTCACATAACTTTCGATAACATGACTGTAGGCACACACATTCATTTCTGTGATATTCACTTGTCTTTGCAGGTATATGTTTTTGTTTGTACTCATTCCCAGATCTATATATTGCATGTCTGGTGTACTCTGGTCTCCTCCTCCTCCAATCCCTGCAACACTGGGCTGCTCTTCTCATCTCAGTTATGCACACAGTCTTGCTGCCAGTAAGTGCCTTTCCGTTTATTGTTCTCCTCACAAGAATTTTTTCTCCTGTGCTGCGATCCTCACTACAGCTCTGCCTTCACTGTACCATTCATGTTCATTCACCTGCAGCTTTGCATTAGTGATTTTTATTCATTTACTTCTTTCCGCACTCACTCATCAATCACTCCATTGCCTACAATTTGCATTGGCAATCTTACTCATACGATCACTCACATATCACTAACACACAGATTTAATATACAGTGCATTTGGCTGCAAATCATTGATAAGGCATGCGCACAAACACACACACAGACATTTTCAGAAACACTGGTACATAGGCAAACTTTAGAATTTTAAATGTAGAACTTGATATTTAAAACCACAACACAGGGGGACACTCCACCAACACAGAAAACCAGGAACCAACAAAAAGATGGATATAGCGAGCTACACACATATGCTTAAAATATTTTATTAAACAAACTTAAAATCTTAATAATATTAAGCACTTTCATCCTATTCTCATCAGGACTTCCTTAGAATAACATATTCAACAGAAAAAAACACCTTTTATAGTGTTCTAAATTGGGTAAAGTTATCACATACCTTCATAATTAATTAAAAGTAATCAAAAGTGATTAAAAGTAATTAAAATTACCAACCCCCAATACCAGAAGGTTTAAACCATTAAATAAATAAACAAACATGCTCACCAAATAGAAAATCCTAATAAAAATGTGTAAGACCTTAGAAAAAATATGTATAACATTTTTAAATAGCCCCATTTTATGTTATTTCAACCAATTTTGTACTAATAAAATATGAAAAGTATTTCTTAAAAAACTTTACCTAAAATATAGGCACATATGTTATATAAATAAATATTTGATATACATACATATATATATATATATATATATATATATATATATATATATATATATATTCCTCCATAAACAATGTGTAAAAAACATTTTACAAAAACAAGAGTTTTAAAATAAAATAACTTAAAAATCATTAATGTTTTGAAGCCCTACGTTTTAAGACAGGTTTTATGGAAATGTAATCATTTAAACACAGGGAGGTAAAGGCATTTAATTTAAATTACTATAATATTTCTTTTTATTGCAGTTCATTCTCCCAATCCCTTCCCCTAGCATCTATAACAACTTGCTCTAAAATGCCAAAAACAAACTCACAATCTATGAGAATTACTAAGGTGTGCTTAAACAGTGCATTATTATTCTTTGTTTTAATAATGAATAAATACTCATATATACATTTCCTCAACGACCTCTCTGTCTTGCCTACATAGAAACCTGCACATTTTTTTACACATTGCCAAGTAAACAATCCCTTTACTAGAACAATTTCCCTTTTTAAAATAAATTCTGCTATGACAAACATTTTCCTAAAACAAGAATTTCCCCCTCATAAATATACCTACAGTACCCACATCTTCCACATTTTCTAGTACCACCACTTTTTCCTTCCCTAATAGCACTGAAGTTACCCTCTAAAACCGGGAGAAATTTGATTAACACAAACCTAGGGTCCACACTAACAAGCCCTACTAATTCAGGACTGAATCTTATCATATTCAAATTATTTCAAATAATCCTTTAAACACTTTCTGTGGCATAATTATATTCAATCATCATAGCCTTCTTAAAATCCCCTTCTGGTCTGGGGATTCATTTCCTTTATCAATATTTTTAATTCCTAAAAGTGTAATTCTGCATTTAGAGTTTTACCTGAACGTATCTGTGTTTTGAATGCATTATGTATAATATTATGTCTGAAATATTTGGTCTGTAGAATTGTGCATTTAGATCCTGTCTACAGAATTAAGTGTGTAGAATTTTATCTATGAAATTTTGTTTAGAATTTCATCCATAGAATTCTTTGTCTGGAATCCTTTGCATAGCATTAGGTTCCATAGTAATGGAGAAACAGCGTTTGGCAGAATCACAAATGACTGAAACAAACTGATAGAAATGACATTAAGTTGAATGCTCATTTGGTTGAAACACATTTAATGGATTCTGCAGATATTTACAGTGTTCTAAAATAGACAGAAATTTGGGAAAATAAGGTGTTTACTTGGGTTACTTTCAACAATGCAGTTTGTGCAACTTGTAGATGATCACCTCTGGTGTGGCTTCCATTTGTTTAGGCTTCCTTTCACATGCTCAAGGTGCAATTTCCTGAGCATCAGTAGCATGCAGAAAAAAAAGACAGAAGAAATAATGCCAATTGCTTTTTCCCCATAGAAAATCATTTCCAGTGTGATTTCTAATTGTGCACTAGCAATGATTCACTTGTTAGGGAGATTTTTCCTTCGAGCTGTTATGTCTGTGGAGTTGGAATATATAAGTTTGAGGGTGTGGGGGACTTGCCCCTGCTAAAAACAAGAATAAAGGAGTTTTTGTCCCTTTTGTTTTTTTGGACATTTTATTTTGTTCTATTGGAATGTCAGCTTTTAGGAAGCTGGTGTTTAATATTAGAACCGTCTGTGTAATACCAGTGATTCATTATAAGTTTCTGGAAGTTGTGCATCCATTTCAGCTGCAGTGCTTGCTTGTGATTAGTCAGACTATGAGACATAAGATGTTTACTGGCACAAAAAAACCCCCACACATAGTAGTATGACTACATAATG
Source organism: Protopterus annectens (assembly GCF_019279795.1). Classification (NCBI taxonomy): domain Eukaryota; kingdom Metazoa; phylum Chordata; order Ceratodontiformes; family Protopteridae; genus Protopterus; species Protopterus annectens. The sequence goes on along the minus strand of NC_056750.1, from coordinate 430,630,838 downwards.
AGCCTATGCATAAAGCTAATTAACATGTCATATTATCTGTTGATTAGTTAAAACTGCTGATCCTTATTGGTGAAAAATAAATGCCTGTATTTATATGCATTATCATGCTGCTGAACTCACTTCACTTTTCAGTTCCTACTTTGTAGAGACTATTTCCAAACTATCTGCCTCCTTTCCTCAAACTAGTCATAACAACAACCCAGCAACTTACCTCTCATCAACAAACTCTTCCCCCCAGCTCTTTACTTTTTCCTTTTCCCACTTCCACTGTAACTAAGCTCTTACTAAAACTCAAACCCGGCAGTAGTGACCCAGATAACTTACCCCTGAGTACCTACAATTGTCAGCCAAATCTATCAGCTACCTCATTAGTATTCTCATAAAGAGATCTATCCAAGAATCCTATGAACTTTCCATGTGGAAAAAAGCCTACATCATACCCCTACATAAAGGTGGCAACAACACAGAAATCTCAAATGTCCTCCCTATTGCCATACTCTCCTCCATCTCTAAAATAATGGAAAAATGCATTCAAACTCAACTTATCAACTTTCTACTTCAAAACCAGCTGTTATCCACCACTAAGCATGGCTGTCGACCTGGTCATAGCACTATAATTGCTCTTCTATCCTTTTTGAACACTGTCAACCTCAATCGCAATGATGGTAAACTCATCTCAGCACTATTCCTAGATCTCTCAAAGGCCTTCAACACTATCTCCCATTCTCTCCTCCTTTCTAAGCTCTCATACCTAGGTATGTCTACTTCCGCTCGACTGGTTTACAAACTATCTTACAAACAGACAACAATTTACCAGATGACTACTCTCCTTCTCACTGTTTCTTACTACTACTACCACTGGAGTCCCCCAAGGATCTATACTGGGACCCCTTCTTTATAGTCTTTTCATTAACGACTTTCATTCTGCCATCACTCATGGATCTATAGTACAATATGCAGATGATTCCACTATCATCTGCACCGGCACCTCCAAAACAGAACTTCTGACCATGACCCAAAACACTTTTTCCACTACAGAAATTTGGATGACCACTAACCACCTTGCCCTTAACCCCCACAAAACCAAGCTCCACATCTTTACACCCCAAAAAAACACCACCCTTAATAAATCAAACTTTATCATCTACTCATCTAACAAAACTGCCATAGAGGTTGTCCCGCATACCAAGTTACTTGGTGTTAGTGTAGATGATAACTTAACTTTTGACCAACACATCCATAATAATATTAAAAAAAACATAAAAAATTTGGTACCCTTTACAGTCATAAACACTTTTTAAATTACTCCACTCAAAAAAAAACTTGCTCGAACATTTCTCCTACTCTCTCTCCTCTATGGTGCCCCCATTCTTACAAACATCCAGTCCTCCTTAAAAAATAAGATGGACACCTGTTACAACAAAATTGCTAAGTTTGTCACCTGTGCTAAATATTCTTCACATCACTGCCACTCTTTACAATCTCTGAACTGGGTTGAACTCCCACAACACCTCACATATACATAACTATCTAAAGCACACAAACTTCTGGAGCATTTCTCCCTGGGCCTCCGCTGAAAACAGGATCTGTGGAACCTAGTCAGACTTTCCCGGTCAACAAACATTAAATAAAAAAATAAAATAAATAAATTATATACAAACCTCTGGAATGCCCAGCTCTCACCTCCCTTCTAACTCTCGTATCTACCAAACCAGTATCTCAGATCTGAAAATCAATATCTTATCCAAGTAAGTAGATGAAAACTCCCTGCAGGTCAGTATCTCTACTCTTTCACTGTAGCCAAACTGTGGAACGCTCTCCCATCTTGTCTCTGAACGATTAATAGTGCATCCTTATTCAAAAAGTCTTTATATCAGTATCGCTCTTCTCAATGGCTCTGCCCATGCACCATCTCCAACTCCTCAATAACGGATTTCCTGATATACCCTTTCTACTCAATACGCATCTTTTCTCCCTTCTTAAAGTGTCACCCTTGGAAATCTATCTGTAGCCAATTTTGCCTCACGACACATGAAAATTAGTGCAGTTACTGAATCTTGTTTATGTATACTACATAAAGTACTCAGACTAGTCCATCTATTTAAAATGTATTATATCACTGTAAATGTGTATGGCTTATCTGTATTCTCTGTTAAACTCTACACACACAATACCCTGCTATTAACCAAAGTAGATTTACTAACTACTAGCCATATAATTATACAATATTCCAAGTTATTCTCATGTTTGATACACCTTCAGTAACTTAATTATATTTTGAAACTCTTGTTTAACACATTTCTCTTATCTTGTATTTTGTTATGGAGCTTTTCTCCCCAGGCCTCCACTGAAAATGGGCTCATTTCAGCCCCAGGAGGGTTGTGGGCACTATCCCCCAGCAAGGATTTATGATGCCCCATCCACTCAGCCAGGTCCCTCTTGAACAGTGTCATAGAGGTGCTCTGTTTCACATGAATTGGTAGCCTTTTCCAAAGATGTGGCAGTTTCTGGGAGATAAATCTTTCCTTCCAGCATGTCATATTTAAGTCACAGGCCATATTTAAGTCCCTTAACGGGTAGCCCTCTACCCATTTGATTTCCAGATATGCAGTAAGTTCATTAGGTTTGGGTCTTGGGTTGCTCTCTAGGCCAGGCATAAGTCTCCCCTAAAAAGTCTATATGATATGGAGTATAGTGACAGGGACTTTAGTCGATTCATGTAAGGCACATGCAGGAGGACCTTGATCTTTTTTGCTAGAAACCACTGAGGGCTATCTAATTGCTGTAGGTGATTAGTACTGTACATACCGAATGGGGAGTTATACTCAATTATGGGCCAGATATGTGCCGAGTATAGGGGGGGTTATGACTTCTTTTGTTTTTGAGGCAATGCCTTTTATAATCAAGTGAGCTATATGGAAAGATTTCCTTACAATAGTGGGAGAAATGGTGGGAGAAAGCTTTTGCCAAGTCGAGGTATGTTGTGTGCACGATTTGCTCTCATCAGTGGCCTTGGACACACTTTTAAAGAAATCCACCAGATTTAACTGGCAGGACTGCCCTTCACAAAGCCGAATTGGTTAGGATCCAGGGTTTCGAGGTCACCTATGTCTTTCTTTATGAGATCCATAATGATACGTTTCATGGCTTTAGAGATGATGCTGGTCAGGCATATGGGTCTATTGCTAGGCCATCTTTGTGGAGGGGAATAACTCTAGCTGTTCTCCATTCTGCAGGAACAAAGCCTGTGGTTAGGCTATGGCTGAAAAGGGTACTCAGCAGTGATGCCAGTTTATGTTTTAGTCTATTTAGAAGACAGCCTGGGATGTAATCTGGTCCCATAGAGACTGTGTTCTTTGCTTTGGACAGGGCTTTGAGGACCTGCTCTTCAGATATGTAAGTTGGGGGGAAAGTTTGGGGGAGGGTTTGTTGTAAGTTAAGACGGGATAAGGGAGTGAAACTTTCTCCAAACTTATCTACTAGTAGGATCGCTATCTCTGTGGGGTCAGTGTGTGTGATACCGTTGGCCATCAGTTCTGCACATGCTTGGGTCCTATCCTTTAGGTTATGTACATCGCTGCAAAAGGCCTTATGGTTATCCTTGGCAGTACTTGCTAAGTTTCTCTCAAATGAGCTTTTGTAGGACTTCACAAGTTGTCTTATTTGCCTGTTAAGGCTGAGGACGGTGCTTTTCCATTGTTGGGTTCTTGTCTTTGTTTTCCTGGACAGCAACTTTTTGCATTTATTGTAGAATTTGTTGATGCTGGAAGTCGATCATGGGACCTTGATTTTACTTGGGGCTCTGGCTTTGATTCTATATTGAACAGCTGAGCTTATACACTTATGCAAGTGATTGTACAAGGCTTTAGTGTAAGCTTTGGCATAATTACCACTTTCAACTTGGGTGGGGCTTGGAATGCAATTTATACCTTCACCTAGGAGGGTATAGTTTGACCTGGTGAAGATTTTTAGTCTGATTTCACCCTTTGTGAGTTCTGGTGTTAGTGTCAGTTTGAAGGTGACTGATTTGTGGTCAGTTTTAACAAATGAGGGTCCAACAGTTGCAATAGTGCACTTGTTTGACATGTTGGTGAGGACCAGATCTAGAATGTTTGTTCTTCTTGTCAGGGTATGGACAATTTGCTTGAGGGCATTTGATTTCACAAAGTCAAGGAACTTTTGTGCTATAGAGTTTGGGCTAGAGTAGGTTTCCCAGTTGATGGTGGGATAATTGAAATCCCCCATAACCATTGTGTTAGGTAAAATTTAGATTTTGTTTGGTTTGGTTAAGTAGGCTTTCTGGGTGTTATGACCCATGGAGGGGGATCTATAACTGGCCAGGACTTGAATGGGGGTCATGCCAACTGTAACCTGGTCCTGGAGTAACTCCACGGAGTTGTCCAGTCTAACTAGACAGGAGATGAATTGATCTCTATTACAGACTAAAACACCACCTCCTTTGGTTTTCATATGTTCATTTTGTGGTCTAAAGGTGTGGATGGCATTGTAGTCTTGCAGGGCTGGGGTACTAGCTGAGGCCTTAAACCAGGTTTCTGTGACTGCACAAACATCTACATCTTCTAGTGATAGAAGTGTTTCTAGGGAGTGCAGTTTTTGGTTTAAGCTCCCAGCATTTAGTAGCATGACCCTTATTTTGTTCTCATTGGTTAATTTCATGTCAGTAATGTTGTTTTTGAGACCTTGCCTACAAAAGGCACTATGGGAAGGCAAGAGCCTTTGCTAGCAGCCAAAAGCCTAGGGTGTCAGGTGCAAACCGTCTCTGGCAAAGCAGCAAGGTTTGTCGAACATGGCTTCCCAGGCAGACAGGAACTGTATCCCCTAGGAATGACACCAAAAACTAAGCCAGTTATAGAAATCAATCATTTTTGTTTGTATTGTGGCATCATTCTAGGTGAGGGTAGTATGCTGCTCAAGGTTAGGGACATACCTGCCTGGGACACATACTCAGAGAGCTCAAACATGTCTCTCTTCATATAGTCCAGCAAGGTACGTCTCAGGTCATTCACACCAACATGAACTATGACGGAGTCATAACGGTACTTCTGTCTGAGAGACCTGTGTGCATGTGTGATTTGGTGCATCCTGGCACTGGACAGGCATCACAGGTAGTTACACCTTTTATAAATTTCACACACTTGGAGGCTGTCATTCTCTGTGCATTTGGATGTGTTTACTCCTTTATATAGAAATAACAGTGAATGGTGTTTGTGTTTGGTGTAATTCAGGCTGTCACATTTCTTCACAGAGCTACAACTGACAGATTTTTCTACTGTTGTTACACTACTTTGGAATTCAACACTTAAGGTTTGCAATTTCACATTGTTTTTAGTCCTTTATTCTTATTTCTTGTAATTAGTTTAAGTATAACTTTATTTTGCTTTACATTTGCAATATTTTAAATTTGAATTATCTTGAAGTTTTAAAAGAAAGTAGTTAGGACAAGTTAAAAATATTTATTTTCTGTCCTCTGCTCTGACTGCAAAGAGATTACAGCTAGATGATCTGTGGGAGGAGCTGAGAAGAAGCATTTATTATTTAAAGTTAGTAGAAAAAATATTTATTTGGGGCTGCCACTTATCTTCTGCTGTTGTGAGGCTCAAGTGACCTGCCCCTTTGTACTTTGACTTTGGAAGCTCCTTCTGGTCTCATGTCTTCTGGGGAAATCTGTGCATTCATGATGTGAAGATATAATGATTGCTATTATATCGCCATAATTTTGACATTGTGAAATTATTGGTAAGCAGCTGTTAGTACCATGTTCATAGTTTGTGTCATATCGAGATGGGTCATTTATGATTATACAATAAATGTCCATTTGCATTCAAAAGTGGCCACAATGACTGCACAGCCCAATCAGCGTGCCCATTGAAAATCTATCATACATCAAAGGAAATAAGTCCATCCGGAGTGATCTTGCATACCTCAAAACAATTTTACACCACATTGCTCAGTGAGTCTGCCTTTACAGTAATTCAATACTGCCACAAAACTGGCATCTATAATAATGTCCAAAAGACACAAAACCTTTATTCTAAAGGGAGTTAATTAGATATTTACAAAAGAAGTCTGATACATGCCCTTTTCTTGCATGTTTCTTGAGGTTTTCAAAATGCGGTCAAATAAACCTATATCCTTCACTAAAAAGACTAATTTACTGTTCGAAAATATGCACGTTGATTGGACAAACCAATTAGAATGCCTATAGTAAATCCCACAGAAGAACTTAGCTTCATCACCACACCAGTATGTGGAGAATTTAACAAAAGGAGAGGTCTGACTTTATTAAATTATGGTCCTTGGAGCAAAATAATAATAATCAAAAATGCCATTAGTGCCCCTACAAGCACCTCCAAAGCAAATCTCAAAAATGGAGACATCAGATGTTATTTAGTGACTTTATTCTTCACTGTTTGCCAGCAAATAACTTTCTACACAAGTTGACAACAAACAGGCAGCAAACATCCCTGCATTCTGCAAAAACTTACAGAGTACCAGGCAGCAAAAAAATAGAATAAAACACAGATAAACACACACACAGCAGTTACAACAATGCACTCTGCAGTCATTCTCGTCTACATGGTAACTGTATCTTGGATACTGTAGAGTATGAGAAGCAGGTGGAAAAACACTAAAGTTCTTTTCCACAATGACATTTAGAAAAGGTAAGACTTTTCATTATGAAATAATATCACAGTATAATAGCAATAATCCACACCTGTGTGTGGGTGACACAGGATTTACTCAAGGTTGTCTTAGTTTAATTATGCAGACTTCGCCGTTATGATTGAACCACACTAACTGTGGGTAAATCCTGCATTACCCACACGGTCGTGGATTATTGTTAAATTAGTTAATTCTTAAAATGCAAATATAAAAAAACTGAAGGATTTCATTCAACTGCTTCTTTTTTTTGGTCAAACATGATTACTTATTGTTTTTTAATGTTTATTTGCTCTCTGCATGTTACTATGGTGGTGGTTGCGCTGCGGTAGCGTTGTCGCAAGACGTTGTCCGTTCAATTCTCAGTTAGAGCGTCTTCTGTGTGAAGGCATACGTGAATGGGGCGTGCCTTCGTTGAAGGTTGTGCGTCAGGGCTGGTAACCTGGTACGTAAAAATCCACTACCAATTATTAGCGGACCGGAGTTCCGCTGTGGCGACCCCTAACCCTAACCGGGAAAAACCGAAAGACACAAACAAACAAAATTTGCTCCCTACATGTTGAAGTGATGTGTGCGGGTTAAAACTGTATTAGTTTCTATAGAGTTTAAGGCTATAGAATCTCAAAGAAAAATGAAGGCAACTTTTATGTTTCATTAATGCTTACCTTTTCTATCATCAAACGATCTGAGTCAAAGCAGAAAAACAAGAGGGGTATGGCGAGAAAAGTCCCCCAAAAGGGAGCAATTTTATTTTAGTGTTCTGTTGCTGTAATTGCACAACTTTGTATTGTGAGAAAATATCTTTAGATGATTTGAGTACGTCTTAGTAACATCTTTCAATTGCAGCTAAGCAGCTGTGTTTAGAGCAGTTTTGATAAGACAGAAGACTTGTATACTAAATTGCAGTGAATCATATCAGCTCATCAGTTAATTACTGGAAGACGGTTATTGTCAGGATATTTTGCACTGTTAATGTACTAGAGTAGTCATTTAGTACTGTGGCCTTCACAAACCATGGCTTATGTCATTGTGTGCAAGTTCATGAATATATTTACATTTGTAAGACTGATATTTTACTACACATCAGTGCCTGGTGCATAAATTACAGATTTAAAAAAAATCAGTATTGGTATAAGCAGACCACCATATAGATAGCACAAGAGCTGGGTAAAAAAGTGGAAAAATAGTGTACATTTAAATGAAATTAACCATAAGAAATGGAAACACACTTCCATGCAAGTATACATAGATTTATGCAGGAACAATCTATTCAGCTTTTGTTTCCTTAAAGAATAGCCTATGCATGCAACGAGCAGACAGCTGAGATAGATGGTGAGACATGGTTAAACGTATGTCAGTACTCATGGCACCAGAAAAGAAAGTTTTGGCAAGCAGTCATAAGAATTCATATTGAGATGATGAACACATCAGAAGTTTTGGCAACATTTTCTTACGATATCACAAACAGGGGTACTAAGCACCAATAAATGTTTATCAGAACCACATCTGTTATCAGTGATGAATGTGATTATTATCCACAGTGCTGAACAATTCTTAGAGGAGATATCTTCATGCTGTGCACTCTCCATAGCTGCAGAAAACTATTAACACTATTACTGGAACTATCGGACTGCAGTAGTTTTCTTCAGTTTGCGGTCTTCACTAAATACAACACCAATGGCACTTGAAGCTGGTCCACTTTTCCAAGTGCTACTAGATCTTGACTATTACCACCTTTGTCCTGTCTTTTTGTATATGCAACTTGGCATATACCTTGCTAAGTTGTTCTGAAATTATGGTGAATTCATAAATAAAATAAAATAATCTAATAAATACATTTCCAAATAAGAATACTTTCACCTATTTAGCTGACTCTCACTTGACTGTAAGGATGAAAATATTGCAAATTATGTTAGTACCTAAAAAAAAATAAAATAAAAAAAAATAAAAAAAAAAAATTGATTGTTATTTAGCATTTGCAGTTCTTATTATGTATTCTTGCTGTGTGGACATTCTATTGTATTTTACCCCATGCATTGTATCCTTGATTGTACTGCCTTTGGAGCTTTTCTCCCCGGGCCTCCACTGAAAATGGGTACTTCTTGGCCCAGTGGACTTCCCCGGTAATCAAACTGAAATAAATAAATAAAATAAATACTGCCAGGCAGACAGAACAGAATATATAAATCATGCCCTAGCTCTACACTCACACACGTATATACTTATGGAATGAGTACTAGTCATGAAGAAAACACTACTACTACTTAAAATCCTTTATATGGTACATGTCCTTAAAACTATCCAGTAGGGTGTAGTATTTAATGACCATAGTAATTTAGATTCTATGAGCTTGAATAGATAGTGAAATCTTTGGAGAGCCAGACAAGCACACTGGTAACAAGAATTAGTAAGTAACTAGTCAACAGAATACTCCATCAGCTGGAGATAAGAGGTCATAGTCTGGAAGCTCAAAGCAAAGAGAATAACAGTAGTGAAGATGCGTTGAAATCAAGACATTAAAAAACCCTGCCAGGTCATCACTTTATACGAATAGTTTCATATGAACAATGTACCTCAGATAACAGCACACAGAGTTCACTGCAGCTGACATGTGATCCTTTAGTACATTTCTCCAAAAGGAAATATGTGGGTTATTAATGGAAAACTAGAGTCCCTCGGAGTACCATACAGTCAAAATCAGAAAGGCATGTTTAGAGCCATCGCAGATCCCTGAGGGCAGAAGATATAGAGGAGCATATCAGTAGTATAACAGTGACACTATAATCATCTTCTGGTAATTATCTCACTCAGAGGAGGACATACATATGGTGAAAAGGACAGGGTCTAGAATGGAAATGTGTTGTGCACCACAGTCCAGAGGTTAAGATGAGGTAAATTAGCATGTAAAACAGCCCTTCTAGAGATCCCAAATATGTACAATGGAAAACACTGCAGAACAGCTCCCAAAATGACACAGTGTGATCTGCATCATTATAAAAATGGTCTCATGACCAACTATGTCAAAAGCCAGGGTGAGATTAAGAAGGAGTAGCACAGAACAAAGGTTTTGATACCAGACTATGGGTAAGTCATTAAAAATGATAAAGAGAACAACCTTAGTAGAGAGGCAGGCCAGAAAAAACAGACTTAAAAGGACAGGAAAAGTCATGCTCCCTAAGATAAGGATCAAGCTCCATGTAGGCCACCTTCTCCAACACCTACAATATTACAGAGTGCCAGTCTCAAACCATTCATAGTTTCATAGTGTCATAGATTGGTACTAGGCTATCAGTCCTAGGGTCTATACAAGCCTAGCCAAACAATTCCCCGGATATTTCTTCCCACAATATTTACTTCCCTGGTCCCCTGTCTAGCAGGGTGACTGACATGATCCCCAGGATGAATTTCCTATCTCCCATCCAATCGTCAAGGTTCCTTTTGAAGAGGGCCAAGGAGGTGCTCTGCTTGACATGTATGGGCAGTCTATTGCAGAGTATGGGGAGTCTCTGGGTCAGGAACCTATCCCTCCAGTATGTTTTGTTCATTGTGATGGCAAGGTTTAGATCCCTGGAGTGTGTGGCTCTGAGGGATTGGGATTTCTTTAAGTGAGCATGTCCAACAGCTCAAGGTTTGACATGGCCTTGTATGTTAAGCAGAGATTGCCTTTGAGTAAACGATATAACACAGAATATAGCTGGAGTTTTCTTAGACGGTCAGCACAGAGCATCTGCTTTAGGACTGTGATTCTTTTAGTGAGGTATTTCTGTGGCCTTTCCAGCTGTTGCAGATGTCTTGTGAGGTACATACCAAATGGGGCATTGTGCTCTATAATGGGTCTAATGAGGGATGAGTACAGTGGGACAATGACCTCCTTTTTTCTGGATGAAAAGCCCTTAGTGATGAGGTGTGCCACATAGAAGGATTTCCTGACTGTTGTGGCAATGTGGTTATCAAAGGTGAGACCACTGTCTGGTTGGACAAGGGTTGAAGCACAAGTGGTAGGTAGCAAGCTTGAAACGTGGTTACTGCAATTAAAGAAATGGCATTATGAACTCATTTTAAACTCAAAGGAAATGACTACTGTTATTTACAGAAAATGCACTAGATACCGCACTTACCTTAAAAAATGCAAATTTAGCAGTGAGAAACTGAGCAACAATTGTTCAGAGGAAAATGCCCTTTGAGTGGAGACTGTAGCAAGGCAGTTTGAGAACTACTGAAGGTGCACTCTCACAACTACTTGGTGGACAGCAGCCAAGGAGATACCCACATTTTCTTTTTTCATGAATCAATGGAATACTCAAAACAATTGAATATGATACTCAAAACTTGCTTCACTGTCACAAATGAGTGATGACAACTTCCTATCCCACTAGCAGACAGTGAGTAACAGAGATCCCAGGAGGCACAAGAGCTGTTAAGTTTGGACTGAAGTTGTCTTCCAACCAGTTTTCTTTTACAAATGCTACATAAATGGAAGACGACATGCCTTAGTTAATTCTTGGCTTGCTGTGAGCAGTATACCTGTCAACCTCTTATCACAAGAAATATGGACAAAGCCTAAAATAACAGGAGGACAATGGCCCAAAAATATGGACAGATTTTAAATTTGTGCTTATAAACTTAGGAAGCTGCTGGAATAACAGGTTTTGTATCAGCATACATTTTATATGAGTGATACAAAGTCTGAAACTCAAATGTGTCATTTTTAGTGACTAATCCTCAGTGATTTGCCAGAAAAATACAAATGTTATGAGGAAAAGACCAAAAATATTAGGAAAAAATCTGGACATTTGAGAGGTATGGTGAACAGACAAAGCACTGCATGATAGTGTCTGTTCAGACCATGAAAAATAAGCTTCTAGCTGTTTGTCCAGAATATTTAAATGGGAACTGTGCAAACATCCTGTAACATTACAAGACATGGGGAACAATTGGCTATCATGCTTTATAGTGTTGCTGTAATGGCACAACTGAAGGTACCACTATCAAATGGGGTATCTCCTGGAAATGATAACATTGTTTTTAAGATGATAAATGCAATCAAAATGGTGATGTGCCAGAAGAAGTTACCTACTACAAGAAATGTCACTAGCAAACATCAAAACAAATTGGGAGACAGAGAGTATACAGAAAGCCAATAAATAGTGGGAAGGCAATTTTTGGTAGAGCAAATGTTAACTGTAGAAGTACAAGTTAAGTGCAAGTCAGGTCAGTGAAACAGCAGATCTCTTGAGTTACCAAATGATAACTGTGACTGAAGTATGGAAAACAGGCATTAGATGAAAAATAAAATAGAAGAATAAAACAGATTAGTTTAAGCTAGTAGTAACTAAGGCAAAATGAGCAACTAAAGTGAAAGGCAGTAACACCGGCGGTAGATAACAACTACATCTAATTAAGCAATAGGGCTTTCAAGAGAGAAAGGAAAGGTCCACGTGCAGGTCTTAGGAGCACTGGCTGATGCTATAGATAATGCCAAAAAAAGTTAAAAAGTGTTTTAGCAAGCCAAAGCCTGGCTACTAAATAAAGGATATATAAATTAAATTGGAAGCAGTAATGGACAACCAAATGATAGAATGCACAAAACAACCAGAAGAGGCAGAACAGCTGAAGTATCATGTCCAGTGTTCTCAATTGGCCTAGAAATAGTTGAAGACAGTGGATTGCTCCAGAAATGTAACTCCATAAAGAGCCAGACCTCAAGGCAAAGATACTAAGTACAGAAATGGATGGACAAACAGATCCCAAGTGTAAAATGGACGCAGTACAGTTTGAAAACAAATGACTGAAACTCCTGATTGTAGTTATCCTCAAAGGACTCTCTCTAACTATTCTGACCAGATACAAAATATACAGGATAAAGTACCAAAGTCAATGATACAAGGATACAGACCACCATTTTGGTACAAACAACAAGGGAAGACGTGAGGCCTGTAAATCAGTTCAATCACAACACCATGATGCACTTTACATGCTGGAAGAAATCCAAAGTCTGGTAGGCATTAAGCCTTCTGGCACACACTGATGTTGAAGCTACTGTTAACAGGTAAAACTGATCTCCTTAGACACCAAAATAAACATTTGGGTGTCTGTATTACCATAAAAATCAAAGCAAAAGAGTCACCAGATGGCACCATTAAAGTCGGCTGAAACCAGGCACCCAATATTAAACCTGAATTAACCAAGTATTATAAGACTGAAAACTTCACTATACTGTTGCAGTAGAACAGTAATCAGAAAATAATCTCACAATACAAAGTAACAATTGATCCAAAATGAACCGCACAACAGGTCCAAACAGAAGAAGCAATACCAAGTATGAAGGAAGTATGGAATGAACTGTAGAAAGAAATATTGCAACTCGGGGCATAAAAAACTCATAAAGCAGTTACAGTGATGCTATACTTAGATGATGCAGGTAAAGTAGTACTCAGCAATTCCCATGTGACCACATGACCAAAACCCAACAAACCAGATAAATCCTGGGAAGGTATTCACAAATGGCCAATATGCTGCAACAAGCAGTGGTCCACAGATGAAAAGAGTACAAACAGCCAATGTCTGTAACAGTTTAGGAGAAGACAGCTGTGAAGGGAATACGTGGCAGAAAGCTGAATAGGATTAATGAAGAAAGTTCAGCCACCAGTAATGAATGACATTCAGACAAAGGTACAGTGCAGTACCTTACACAGCTAAGCAGGCAGCATATTGCCATCTGAAGTGGCTACAAATTCACATGGATCCATCAGCATTTCCCAGTGTAAATCTGCTTATATAAAATATTGTCTATATCAATTAAAAACTTAAATTTGGAATAAGAGCTAAAATAATGGTCATTCATTGCAATAATTATATGCAACAGAAACATCCGATGACCAAATACCTGTACAAACAGTCATACTTTACTAGCATCAACTACAAGAGCAGAGGCTATTCATAGTCAGCAAACTTTATTTAATCACTCTAACCAATACTGCTACCCTTCCAGAATCACGTCTTTGATATTGCAAGGTAAACAGAGAACATTAACTGACCCTCTTCTACAGTCCTTATTAGTAAGAGAAATATACATAAAGAGATGGATTAACTAATCTCAATAAAAAACACACAGGGAAGTAGGTTATACAAGCTGGCGCATTTCTCTCCTTCTGGAAATTATTCACCCAGAAGTACTTATACAGAATTTTTTGTCACATGTGACAAAGTGGCCAACATGCATGCATTAAATGAACAAATGTGTTGGTGATGCTCATAGCCTCTTACAATGGATAGGGAACCCAAGTTGCAACTTATTTAATTTTGAAAGGGAAACAGAAACATTTCATCACAAAGTATGGCGATCTAATACTATGTTCCCTAAATATCTGATATTTCTGAGTGCATCTGTACTAACATTTACTGCCATATAATAGCACCCACTGTTATGGAAGTTATTGGTGGCAGCTTGTGGTCTAATCACAGCACCCAGTGCTATACATATTATTGGTGGCAGCTTGTGGTCTAATCACAGCACTCAGTGCTATACATATTATTGGTGGCAGCTTGCGGTATAATTAGACCACAAATGTGGACATTACTGGTGGCAATTTATAATACAGTTATGAATATTACTGGTAGTAGCTTTCAGTATTTATTTATCTGTAGTTGTTCTCCAGGTGAGTAGACTGGTCTGTTGATCCTTTTCAGACATGACTCATGCTCAGGGCATGGGGCTTTTTCAGTTATTCAGAAATATATAACTAGAGCATACGACTTTAAATTGGCTTCTTCTACGAGTCAGTGTTATACAATATCCATGGACAAGGGGAACACATCCAAGTACAGAGAACAATAAGAAACAAGATGTACAGAGCTTAATAACAAAACCTAGATATAACAATAAACAGTTGCATAAATAAAACTTATAAATATAACTTAAATATAAATAAAACATTAAAAATATATAAAAATGTATATAAATAAAACTTAAACTTTACAATTTCTTACTCACTTCTTTCTTTTGAATGATATAGTCAATTTCACTTATAACTTTACAAGTAAAATGAATCACAAAAAGTCCCTTTTTTAGAGATATTTTTTCAGACTTTCAGCAGTGAGTCATTTGGCTATATTCATTTGCCAGAGACCACACATGTACACACTGAAGATTTAGGTGGGGAAACAATCATTCACCTAATGAGTTAGACAGAAACTGCCCCTCAACACCTTGTAACTTAAAAAATATAAATCATCAGCTTTACTGCATTCATGACAAAGTGTTGCAGTCACTAATCTTCATTGGAAAGTACATTCTCTTTAGTTGATTAATGCTGATTTAAGCTTAATGACAAACTACAACACTGGATTTGTCACAAGGGTGTGTATAGTGGTGCCAGGACTTTAACAACCATACTCATGTATTACAAAATGTGTTTGAGAATTCTGGATCGACAATAAGCAAGGCACTTTCAGTTGATTTTAAATTGCATCATCTAACTGTTTACACTTATTTTATGCTTGTTCACAGTACTTAGATTTGGATCAGTTATACATTTTCTTAGCATCTAGTAACACATTTTGCTAAATCAAATGATATTTCTAGGTAGTCTCAAATGTAATATGCTTAATGCATTCTGACATTTTGTTTTTAAATCAAAGATAACAGTTATCCATTCACTCTGAAAATAAGACAGACTCAACAGAACAGAGAGAGAAAGATGTTAAGAAGTACAGGTTCCAACACTGGGCTCCTTAATATCGTTTAGCTTTGGACTGTATTCAGATCTTACTGCTTGAATTACAGCTATTTTGTGCAGTTATGACTGTAACTTATATGTCCATGTCATTATACAAACGTTAATATATCTGATTTAATAATCCTTTACTTCTGAATGTGATGTCTTCCAGATTTTTGACTATTTGTCACACATTGTTGGGGTTCCACATTGGCTTCTTCACAGATAAGAGACATATGGCAACAGATACAGATTTTGGAAAATAACAAAAGCTAACATAATGCAGAATCCACAAAGAAGCCTCTTTTCAACCACAGTTCAGGCCACATGCAATGGCTAATTATATATATATATATATATATATATATATATATATATATATATATATACACACACACACACACACACACACACACACACACACACACACACACACACACACACACACACACACACAGACATTTTAAAGCTGACTGGTGGCTTTTACATCTGAATGTAAATGGTATGATGACAGCACTCATAGTAGGTGAAACCCAGTGGTGCGCCACAAATATGAGTACACAGTCACCTGAGTCTGTTGCTCCAATAGTACTTCATAAATATGTTTCAAGAGGAGCAAAGGAAATTTATGCTCCCAAGACTTACAGAAGCTGTTTAGGATATCTGCATCTCTGCTGGCACACTAAGGCTGGAATACCACAATCAATCATTTTATTCCTCGAGGGTCACTGGTTACCACCCCTTGTACTACATCTCATTTTATATTCACTCATTTCTGTGACTATCATTGTCATAGGAACTTTTATATCGAGATCCAACTGTTTTCACCCTCACCTGTGATGGTTAAGTTTAGCAAGCAGCAAACAAACAGCATTACTTTCCTCACCATTTTCTGAGCTCCATTCAGTTTTAAAACTTGGAACAGTATAAATAACAATGTATTCAGTAAAAAAAAACTTAATGTACTGACCCAATGTTTACAAGTACAGGGCATGTACTGACCCAGTGTTTACAAGTACAAGGCATGTACTGACCGAGTGTTTACAAGTACAGGGCATGTACTGACCCAATGTTTACAAGTACAGGGCATGTACTGACCCAGTGTTTACAAGTACAAGGCATGTACTGACCCAGTGTTTGCAAGTACAAGGCATGTACTGACCCAGTGTTTACAAGTACAGGGCATGTACTGACCCAATGTTTACAAGTACATGGGCATGTACTGAACCAGTGTTTATAAGTACAAGGCATGTACTGACCCAGTGTTTACAAGTACAGGGCATGTACTAACCCAATGTTTACAAGTACAGGGCATGTACTGACCCACTGTTTACAAGTACAAGGCATGTACTGACCCAGTGTTTACAAGTACAGGGCATGTACTGACCCAGTGTTTACAAGTACAGGGCATGCACTGACCCAGTGTTTACAAGTACAGGGCATGCACTGACACAATGTTTACAAGTACAGGGCATGTACTGACCCAGTGTTTACAAGTACAGGGCATGTACTGACCCAGTGTTTACAAGTACAAGGCATGTACTGACCCAGTGTTTACAAATACAGGGAATGTACTGACCCAGTGTTTACAAGTACAGGGCATGTACTGAACCAGTGTTTACAAGTACAGGGCATGTACTGACCCAATGTTTATAAGTACAGGGCATGTACTGACCCAGTGTTTACAAGTACAAGGCATGTACTGACCCAGTATTTACAAGTACAGGGCATGTACTGACCCAGTGTTTACAAGTACAGGGCATGTACTGACCCAATGTTTACAAGTACAGGGCATGTACTGACCCAGTGTTTACAAGTACAAGGCATGTACTGACCCAGTATTTACAAGTACAGGGCATGTACTGACCCAGTGTTTACAAGTACAGGGCATGTGCTGACCCAATGTTTACAAGTACAAGGCATGTACTAACCCAATGTTTACAAGTACAGGGCATGTACTGACCCAGTGTTTACAAGTACAAGGCATGTACTGACCCAGTGTTTACAAGTACAGAGCATGTACTGACCCAGTGTTTACAAGTACAAGGCATGTACTGACCCAGTGTTTACAAGTACAGGGCATGTACTGACCCAGTGTTTACAAGTACAGGGCATGTGCTGACCCAGTCTTTACAAGTACAGGGCATATACTGACCCAGTGTTTACAAGTACAAGGCATGTACTGACCCAGTGTTTACAAGTACAAGGCATGTACTGACCCAGTGTTTACAAGTACAGGGCATATACTGACCCAGTGTTTACAAGTACAGGGCATGTACTGACCCAGTGTTTACAAGTACAGGGCATGTACTGACCCAGTGTTTACAAGTACAGGGCATGTACTGACCCAATGTTTACAAGTACAAGGCATGTACTAACCCAATGTTTACAAGTACAGGGCATGTACTGACCCAGTGTTTACAAGTACAAGGCATGTACTGACCCAGTGTTTACAAGTACAGGGCATGTACTGACCCAGTCTTTACAAGTACAGGGCATATACTGACCCAGTGTTTACAAGTACAAGGCATGTACTGACCCAGTGTTTACAAGTACAAGGCATGTACTGACCCAGTGTTTACAAGTACAGGGCATATACTGACCCAGTGTTTACAAGTACAGGGCATATACTGACCCAGTGTTTACAAGTACAAGGCATGTACTCACCCAGTGTTTACAAGTAGAAGTCATGTACTGACCCAGTGTTTACAAGTACAGGGCATATACTGACACAGTGTTTACAAGTACAAGGCATCTACTGACCCAGTGTTCACAAGTACAGGGCATCTCAATATACATTGCATTGATTCAGTCTTAACAAGACCAGTGCAACTCAGAAAATATCATATATTACAAAACAATGACCATAAAATAATGTTTTCTGTTTGCTGACCATATATCTGAAAATAATAACTGCTGACAGATACAGTATCTATTGCATATGTATTTATATAATTAGAAGGTTGCTAGAATAACATGGTTTGCATGCATTTTCTGAATGATGCAATGTCTGAAACTCAATAGTTTTACTGAAAAAAAAAATAGCAACTCATTTCAAAAGACAATTAAAAATTATGGTGTGCTGAGTAGCACAAGCCAGTAGCAACACAGAAACTGAAGCGGTGATAAAATGCCATATATGCACATTTACTGAAAAAAGTACACCGTGTAAGGCTATATCTCTATATCTAAAGCCTGAAAATGAGGTCAAGGCTCTGGCAAAGTCTTAGCTGGCATTGGAACAAACCCTCAGACTACAGGATTTGGCTTATTAAAATAACACCAATCCTCTGTTTTAACTACCTGACATATGAGTTGACCCTGAGTTTATTAAATTTGTATTTGCTTCTTTCATGAGAAAGAGTGTCAAAGGATTTTACATGATCAAAACAGGCTCTGTGTATACTTAACCCTTCATTTAGGCCTCCTCTCACTTACTCAAAAAAATGTAACCGATGTTTGTATGAATGGCATTCCATTAACAAATCCATAGCACTTAATGTTTACAAACAGCATAATGTTTATGTCCTGCTGAAAAAGTTCCATAACAGTCCTTGTCATAAAATTACACACAATACTAGTAAGAATTATGGGTTAGTAATTCTCAGATTCAGTTGATACCTTTTTTTCCTGCGGATGGGGACCACTGGGTTTTTCTGCCATTGTCTGGGGATAGGGAATGAGTTGAATTCTTATTTAGGATGTTTGGTAGACTATATTTTATAGTACTGAGGAAACTTCCAGAGACAATACTGTGTTTTGCTGAAAGCTGCTTCAATAAGATCAGGAGATATCATGCAGTGGTCATTCACCGTGTCTAGCATAGTAGGGGACAAGCCTTAGTTAGCAAATCAGAAAGCTTGATTTCCTAAACCCATTTCATAAATTCAGGTGTGTGTGTGTGTGTGTGTATACACACTTGTACCATGTGCACGTGAATTTGCAGGTTGTGGACCTAGAACTAAATTTGTTTGGTGGGATATTGTACCACTAATTTCTAGGGTATTATAGTTCTGAGTATCACCTTTGTGCTTACTTTTGTTGTTAAAGTTGATACCAGTACTATTAATTTATTTTTACTCAGATTCTAAAACAACATTTCAGTGAAACTTAATTCCAAGACAAAGTTTGATTTTGAATAAAAAACACCCTGTTCATTGTGGAGAGCTTTGCTGCTACACTCCCTAAAGTTAAAAAATATTAATTCCAAAGTTGCACAACCTCAAAGAAAAGAATACATAGTTTAGTCAAAAATACAAATCTATGCTTTTGTACATTTTTCTTTTGCTGTGCACCCAAGACAACAAATATTCATTTGTCAAACTAAAAACTTGGAACCTGTACATCTATAGATCAGCAGTTCAGTTAGAAAACATTTATGAAAACACAATTGTCAAACTGCTTGCATTCAATTATAGACCATTTTGCATTAGTTTTCTACTTGATTTCCAAGCCTAAGCTCAATGGAGGCATTAACTGAATGGGTTTTCCTCACTAGTACAAGCTAAGTTAAGCTTGGTTTAATTTTTTAATTCTTATTGTATAGTTTGATTATTTTATAGTTCTACCACAGTGGTTCCTCTTAAATCACTCGCTGTAATTGATGTCTATTAAGAACATGGCTTATGGTGCTGATGTTCAGGAAGGTATACAATTTATTAAAACTGTCAACAGCTGACATACTGATGATATTTAAGGTTTGATTCCACATAGTGTTGGTTAGACCATCATAAATTTTGGGTAAGTCAGCTGCTGGATAAATCTCTAAATCTGGAGACAGTGCACATAAGATCACCCATTGCTTTAATGGAAAAAAGTGCTGTGTTATGACTGATCTGATAATGGAAAGGTGGTGGTAGCAACTGGCTAAAATAATATATACAATGTTTTTTTTTTACCTTAAATGGTATTTTTTTCATCAACTAATTCAGGCAATTAAAAATATTAAAATCAAATACACATAGGATGCAATTATTTGAAATTTAGCTGTTTCATTAAACTGTAGGACAGGTGAAGTCAGCCATAATGGCTGTATCACCTTCAACTGCTAGTTTTTCCAATTTAGTGATAGATTCTTCATGTTCCTTTTGAGTTATTCTAGGACTGAGGTATCAACCAGGGTTTACTATCATTAGTTCGAATGGCAAAACATTTGCCGTTCGAAATAATGAAAAGTTAAACCAAAATGAAACATTTTGAGTGTACACAATGTCAGCCCAAATGATCAACACATTTGAGTCGACATTGTCCACGAAAATGTGCCATGATAGCTGTATAGGAGCTGATGTAAATCAAACCCCTATACGACATATCACGTTTTTGCAGGCGGGCAAGCCCCCCTGCACCCTGCTGTGGGGGGCCGTGCCCCCCACACCCCCTGCTACAAATTTATTCCATTTCCAAGATCACACTACAGTGGGGGTATGGATGAATTTCCAATCCCCACTGTACCACGATCTTGTACATATAGTCGAACACACATGCGAATGCACTACTGCATTCACATAAGTGTGTTCGACTATCCACACCACTATTCCTCTTCCAAACGACATTCTGAATTTCGGCAGCATAACTGCCGACAACATGTCGTTCATGAAAATTATAGTAAACCAGTTGTGTGGTAATAACTGTTATTTAAATTACAAGGGATCTGAATCATCCATTGCAGTTAATGCTGAATGGCCTTGTGCTAAGACTGTTACGGCTGTAGGTAGACACATCTCCACTAGGTCCAAAAGTTCTGATGGAGGAGCAGGACTTATACCATGAATTCTGAAGGATGCTGAAATGAACTTTAAATTAAATTTCTGTGACTCTGCAATTCCTCATGCTATGCAGACTCAGGAAACGTTAGCATTACACAAGCAACTTGGTATGTGTTGTTTCAGCCTTACTTGACTTAGTACAGTTCATGCTGTTATTCAACTTGACTGCACAGTGCATCCATTAATATCTATCCTAAGCTATGACTATTTTCATCATTATGTGCTTTCCTCTTTGGCCTTTACTGCAAAATGAGCTCTAGCCCAGTGGGATCTCACAACTACACAAAAAGTAAATAAATGAAAAAATAATATTTGTCCATAAAAAGCTAAAAAGAGTAATGCCATTCATTCTTGCGTATTATATACAAACGTATGTCATTACAGAAATTCAACATATGTTTGGCAAATGGTCAAATACAATTTGTTGATCATCAGAAAGCTGAAAAAAAGAAGCAAAGCAGTTTGTATGCAAGGGTGCAAGTCCTTCTGCACCTGACACACCCTCTGCTAATTATATATACTAATTCCAAGATTGTACTACAGAGGGGAAGGGCAAATTCCCCAGTCTTCACTGTACCACAATCTTGCACAGAAAAAAAGAACTATGATAAGCTGATTTTTGATTGGCTGTATTGGCTTTTCTCCATTCGAAAAGCTGCCTTGTTGAAGAATAGTATGCCTTCCATGTATATGGATGCATGTCATACACAGCATTGAAAAATCACAATTCTTGAACACAAATCATTGAACATAAGCTGATGGAAAATTAAAGAACACAAAAAGAAAATACATTTTATATATACCAACTCTGAGATTGCTGTACAGTGGGGAAAGGGCAAATTCCCCAATCTCCACTACTCACAATCTTGTATAGACCTAACACCAGCTGAAGCAATTAAAATGAGTTTCAATCACTTCTACTGGCATAAAAACATTTTGACTTTCCAGGCATTTATTTGTAATCCTCATATATATATCTATATATATATATATATATATATATACACACACACACACACACACATATATATATATATATATATATATAGGTCTACTTCTGTTTGTCAAAAGCTCATTCTTTCGAAAGAATGACCTCATTTATATGTCATCAATTTCCCCTACCAGAACTAATAGACCCAACAACAAAGAAAGTACATTGGACTGGATACTTACTAATAGTCTCCATCAAGCATACAAAGCAGGAACCCTCCCAGATGACCTAAGTGACCATTCACTAACCTATATTATCAGACATAAAACCAAACTAACTTTCCCTTTCTCATACAGAACACTATGCACCACAAAGCAATTTAACCCGGAACTTTTCCAAACTGAACTCAAACAATGTAATTGGTCACCATTAAAATCTCTCCCACTCAGTGAAGCAGTAGATTACTTCAGTTCCACATTCCTAACCATCCTGGACCATCACACCCCATCACGCTCTGTTAGAAATAAAACTAAACCAGCCCCTTAGCTCACTAATAATACTAGGCAAAAAAATCCTTCTTAGAAACAAATCCTGGGCAAAATGGCGTTCTAGTAAAAATCCTTCAGATCACCAAATCTTTAGACAACATAGAAATAATACAAAAAACGCCATCCTGTTAGACAAAAAGAATGTTTACCTTCAAATACAGCAAACCTACCATAAGGAACCACAAAAGTTTTGGACTAGCATTAACAAACTTCTATACCCAGGTCAATCAATCACTCCCAACCCACTTGGCTCCAACCCTGACAATCCCTCTCAAACTGCTAATGACTTCAATTTTTTCTTCACTGACGCTATCCAAAATCTTGCTAGCCATCTATCTCCTGATACCTCAAATCTGCCTACCTCTACCACTATCCCACCCCCACCATTTCATTTACAACCAGTGTCTACTTCCTTCATTTGCTCCCTTCTCCAAAGATTAAAACCTACCACCCCCTCAGCAGACCAACTCCCAGCAGAATTCCTACAAAAAGGAGCTAAAGCCATTGCTTACCCCATTTCCATTCTGATCAACAGAGCCATAAGTGAGGGAACTATCCCATCCATCTGGAAAATTTCCCATATCATCCCACTACATAAAAGGGAAACTCAATGACGATTCTAACTTTTGTCCTATAGCTCTGCTATCTCCTCTTGCAAAAATAATGGAAAAATGCATCCATAAACAACTACTTAACCACCTTCTCCATAGCAACTTACTTGCCAACTGTCAACATGGATTCAGACCTTTCCACAGTACCACCACTGCCCTTCTATCCTTCACAGACAGCATCAATAAAAACCGTAACAATAATATTCTTTCCTCTGCAGTCTTCATTGATTTATCTAAAGCCTTTGATATGGTTAATCACCAACTCCTCCTACACATACTGAAATCCCTTTCACTCAATCCCCTAGCTATGAACTGGTTCAAATCTTACCTTGAAAACCAGCAACAGGCTGCACTCTGGCAAAATAAACTCTCTAATAACCTTCCTATTTAACTTGGTGTTCCACAGGGCTCCATTTTAGGCCCACTCCTATTTTCCATTTATATTAATGACCTTCAATCAGCAATCCCACACACCACCTGCATTCAATATGCAGATGACTCTACTATTATCTGTACAGCCACCTCTCAAACTGAACTTAAATCTCTTACCGAAAAAGCTTTCCATACTGTAGAACAATGGTTCTCAAACTGCTGCCTCCTCCTTAACCCCAAAAAAACTAAATTGTTACTCTTCACACCAACCTGAAACTACACCCCTATTCATCTCACACTCACATCTAATGATGGTACTATTATTTCTCCTGACACAACCACTAAACTCTTAGGAATAACAATAGACAACAACCTCAACTTTGATAGTCATATAAACAGCACAATAAAATCAGTGAACAAAAAACTAGGATCCCTTTACAGAATCAAACCCTTTCTTACACTAGTGGCTAGGACAACTATAGCCAGAACCCACTTAATCTCATCTCTACTCTATGCTTCCACTATATACACTAACCTTTCTAAAAACAACCTCAACAAACTGGCAACATCCTATAATAATATTGCTAGATTTGCTACAGGCTCTCCTTTCAGAACTCATCACTGTCTGAACCTGAAACAACTAGACCAGCTAGAATTTCTTAACCATCTTCAATTTCACCAGCTTGCCATTGTCCACAAGACCCTGCATCAACCCACCAACACTCCAATACTCTCTACCATCATTACACCTTACAATAATCTCAAGAACTTACGCTCCTCAAACAAACTGCTGATCGACACTTTGAGATCCAATAACTCATCAGGTGACTCCCTGTACTCTAACTCTGTAGGAAATCTATGGAATTTACTACCCACGGAACTCACAACTCAAATTTCTCCTTCACTCTTTAAAAAGAATCTAAGGCTATTTCTTAAGACACACTGGCTATGCTCCTGTACTAACCCTGACTAACTTTTTTTCCTTTTAAACTAATAATTACTCTGAAACTTTATAATTTTACCCTAAAGATGCAAAATACCATATTATTGCAAATAAAAGTTATGTATATATTGGATATTGCACCATCTCTTGTACATTACCCATTGATGCTTACTGCTAATGTTATCCTCACTGACTATTGTATTTGTACAAAAAATATATATATTTTCTTGTTACAATTGTATTTTTTAGTTTGATCTGTTATGACTTTTATATTTCTTTTTGTAGGTTTTTCTTGGAGCTTTTCTCCCCAGGCCTCTACTGAAAATGGACATGTATCCAGCTAGACTAGCCCAGTCAACAAATGTAAAATAAAATAAATAAAAATAAATAAATTTATGCTAAAGTGCACTTAACCGAAAGTGCACTTTCTTGAATACCAGTTCACCGAGCCAGTAATAAAAACAGAAAAGAAACACTACAAAGGTACCCCCTGCACCCCCCCCTCACTATTAGGCTCCCTTCACTCTGAAATAAAATCCCAGTCCAGGTTAGGCAGAGTCCCTCATTGACTCTCTTCAAGAGGAATCTTGATGAGTGGATGGGAGATCGTAGGTTTACCCCGGGTATCACTTCTGTGTCACTGTTAGACAGAGGCACAGTATACTAACCTCGAAAAAGGGCATAGCAAAATTAATTTAAAATGGGTGGCGAAAGCCAAACACACTCTGGCTAGGCTTATAAATGCCCTAGGGCAGATAGCCTAGTATGAACCTATGAACCTATATACTAACTTCGAGATCGCACTATAGTGGGAAAACAGATATATTTCCTTATCCCCACTGTACGGTGCTTCAGTGATGCAGTGTTTCTTTTTTGTTTTTATTTCCACTTTGGTGAACTGGTATTCGCTCAAGTGCACGTGAATGGAGTCGTACTTCTATCTTTTGAAAGAACAAGCTTTCAACAAACAGAAGTAGACCCATACATATATATATATATTTATTTATATATTTGTACATATATTTTATATATATATATATATATATATATATATATATATATGTATGTGCACACACATATACACAAACACATAAACATGGTGTACAAACACCTACACACATATATTTTACATTATGTTATATTATTTTATATTAATAAATGCATGTGTGTTTAAGACAAATATCTACACACACACTCACTCTCAAACACACACACACACACACACACACACACACACACACACACACACACACATTTATAAATTGTGTTTAGAAAATCAAGCACTCTGCTTGGCTAACTGGAGTGTATAAAAATATGTTAAGCATGCACTTGCCAAAATGACTGCATAAGAAACGTTACATGAATTCAGAAATGTTATAACACATGCCAGGATGTGCATTGAGCAAACAGTAGTACATTCCCAGGATGCCACTCTGGGCTTGAGCCTAAATCAGCAGAACAACCTGGCCATGTGGTATTATCTGTTTAATACATGCCCAGCATAAACACACATTTACAGACATCCACATCTGTTTAAAGCATGTCCCAACTTGTGTTACTCTCTCCTCTTTTGAATCCTTTCACCTGTTAATGTTTATGAAGACCATTATTGCCATTATTTCATTTATTTAGTTAGGTATTTTAGGCACCCTTCCTTCCTCCATGTGATCACAGCTAGCAGCAAATAGTTTCTAAGCTGCCTGCTCTCTCTTTCTCTGAATCTGTGTACATGCATAACTACCTTCTAGGCATTCCCAGATATGTCCTTTTGCCAGTCCAGCCTCATGACTTGCCATTAATAAATGCTAGAGCCCGAGAGAGAACCTACTTAAGGTGCTGGAAATCATTATTCGGAAGCAGCTGGTCAAGCACTCTAACAGAATTAGTGATATGTAATGACATTAGTGCCGATGACATATGACCCCACACATCCAGTGTTAGGTATCCATTCACTTCTTCTAATAACAGTTTGCAGCACTCTGTTTTTCTGTTCATAGCCAGACACGCATTACTAAACCCTGCATACATCTTATTGCAAAGGAGAGCTGACAAGTGGACACACCTGACCCTTAAAGTGCATTGGATCCATCTGAGAATCCAGGTTAACAGAGACAGAGACAGTGATGGGCATCTTAACTTTGTGCGAATGGGCCACTGTTTTCTTTTTCTCTTTCATGTCCACTGATCTCAACTTAAAAAAAAAGTGTGAGTGTGTGTGTGTGTGTGTGTGTGTGTGTGAGTGTATATGTGTGTGTGTGTGTGTGTGTGTGTGTGTATGTGTGTGAGTGCATGCGTGTGTATGTATGTAAGTGCGTGCGTGTCTGTATGTGTGTGTGTGTGTGTGTGTGCGCGCGTGCATGTGTGTGTGTGTGAGTGCGCATGTGTGTGAGTATGCGTGTGTGAGTGAGTGCACGTGTGTGTATGTGTGTGAGTGCGTGTGTGGGTGTGTGTGAGTGCGCGTGTGTGTGTGAGTGCGCACGCATGTGTCTGTGTGTGTGTGTGTGTGTGTGTGTGTGTGTGTGTGTGTGTGTGTGAGTGCGCGCGCGCGTGTGTGTGAGTGCGTGATGCCCGTGTGTCTGTGTATATGTGTGTGTGAGTGTGTGTGTGTGTGTGTGTGTGTGTGTGTGTGTGTGTGTGTGTGTGTGTGTGTGTGTGTGTGTGTGTGTGTGTGTGTGTGTGTGTGTGTGTGTGTGTGTGTGTGTGTGTGTGCACCCACATCCCATGGTGTCTCGTCTGGGATGGATTCTTTGTCTTCTACCCCCTACTTGCTGGGATATGTCTGCCCCTTCCCCATAACTATGGGCAGCATAAACCCAGTCTGTGAAAATAAATGGATGAAAACCTTTGATAATGTATTAATAAGGCAAGGATGAACTTAACACTTTGAATGGGTATATCAGATTTTCACATCCCGCATATGTGTGAATACATACAGCACACTTTATAACCGTACAATGGAATTCCATATGTGTGTGTCCATACAACATATTTCACAGCACTAACACTTCTCACTGCATTTAAGTTCATACCCTCTTTTTCAGTTATGCAGTCTGAAAAAATGTTAAGAAAGTTATACTGAGTTTTTTAGGGAGGGCAGGAAGTAAGCTCCATGTATTTAGCAAGTTAGTATCATGTTAAAACAGATCTACTGTAAACATATTTCTTAGAGTGAAGCAGAAATATCTCCACAAGGGCCCATATCAATTGGGCAGCACATTTTTATAAAAATCATTATCTTGCCCCAAAATCCATTATTCAGACACAAAGTACTTTATATTTTTGTCATTACTACATAGAAGTCTAGCAAACAACTCTATCTCAATGGGTTCACTTCTATACGGAACTGACACAAGGTCTAAAATAGTTTTTATTAATCAGCTGTTGCAAGTCTGCAATGATTTCAACTCTTGTATATGTAAAAATTGTTCGAACATTTAAGTCTTTAAAATGGTCCTTCTACATCCTTACTTTTTTAATATATTCTGGATTCAGTATTAATACTTCTAAAATAGTGAATTAGTTTTACATACATTATTTAAATATAACATTAAAATAGGCAAGCAGAAGGTTAACTCAGAATAGTCATTAATATATGCAGAGGAATTAGGCAAGACCTGTAGGATGGAAACAGGAAAGGAATACAGATTACTTTGTGCATCTGTGCTGCCTAAAGTAAGTGCATTTACAGAAAAATTCCAATATGTCTCATTTAGCCATTTGATTTTTACATCCCTTTCATAACTGGGCTTACGAATAAATTCAAAGGTAAAGAAATGAATATCACTTACTTTACACCTTCATGAGCTAGTGTCCAGGAATTGAATACCATCTACTTAACCTTCTTGGACCTGATTTCTGATGGACTGTCTATTTTCATGTTTTCAGCAAAGCCTATACCTGTACCATCTATCCAGTTCCCCAAGGGGCGCAATATACAATATAAACAACGTTGTTGTAAACATAGTACGGTGTATAACAGTAATCACTTGGGAAAAAGTGATCTAATGTTACTTTTTGCACTCTGCTAGAACTTGGAACCCAAACCCAGGTAGCTGTTTTAGAGGAATTAACATAATGTAAAGTGATCACTTATAATGCCAGGAAGAAACCAAGAACTAAAATAATGAACTGAACCAGAAGTTCTGGTCTCTATGTTAAATCAGATTGTAACAACAGACTGAATATCCTCAGATTTCATATTCCATAGCACAATCCCTGAGCACTGTGTCACTATATCATAAATTGAAAACTGTATGTAGATGAAGCAGTTTACACACAATGTCCAGAAGTGAGTTTATTTTCTAAGTGTGTGTGAAAGATGACCGTTAGCAGGCATAGACCATAACAACAACTAATAAAGACTACCTTAGTGCTTAGGTATTATCTAATTTACCAGTATGAATGTGGAAAAAAAGTGTTCACAAAAACAAGATAAATTACTAAAATGCAATCTAAGCTGCTCACTGGGTAATAATGGTGTAAATGCAGACTTTGTGGCAACAAACACGAATAATAGAAAATGTAATTTTCGGCAGTTTGATTTTTATCGATACACTCTCCAGCTTCTAAGATGCACTGCTTAAAGCATATTATTGTTGATCCATGCTGCTTCTATTACGGCCTTCGCTTACCTTAGGAGTGTGTCAAAGAATACATTGTTCACAATAATCATATAGCAGCATTCCTCAAATCCCTCTGTCAAATAGTTACACATCTGTCATTGGTAACACAGAAAAAAGTTAACCGACTTTAAGAATACAGAATTAACAGTGATTTTCAGCTAAGTTTGACCTGTTTACCGAGTCTTTTCCTAGACTGACGCAGTGTATTTTGTAAAAGGAGAAAAATGCACTGGAAATGCAGTATGTCCTTTTCTTACAAATTAAAGAGTAAAAGTAACGTGTGGAGATGACTAGGGCAAATTCAGTTTCTGTGGGAAAAGGTGTGACCACACTTACACAGGCTGAATTACAATTCTGCAATCTGCATTTAATTCAGAACAACTTGAAAATCCCACATGACTTTAACTGAGAAACAGAGCTGACATACGGAGTGACATTTGCACGTTTTGCAATGACTAGCTACTGTTATGACAAAGCACATCTCCTGAAGTGCAACTGTATAAGGTATTAAAACACATAATGATACAACAGCTCCAGTCTCTGATAGACACGATAAATATGCACAATGAAAAAACAAGAACAAGCTTGTTGTTGTTCCTGCCAGATCCAAAAGTCTGTTGCACTAAAACAAAACAGTTATTCCTAAGAATTTAGCCAGTCTGCAGTGAAAACTATCTTTCTCACAAGTGAATCACTAGTTTATATTGCTGCATTTGTTTCCCTGAAATTTGTGTAAGGGTGGCCCAGTGGTGTAGTGAGAAGCACTGTTATCCCACAGCAAGATTTTCCCGTTAAATTCTTTCCTGGGGTGCCTTCTGTGTAGTGTTTGCATGATCTTCCTGTGTTCGTATGGGTTTTGTCTGGGTACTCCGGTGTCCTCCCATATCCCAAAAGCATGCAGTAGTTAAAATGGCTAATCTAAATTCTCTGTAGTTTTTTTGTGTCATACAGGGAAGAAAGGCTTTGCAAGCTTCCTCTATTTCTTACTACTGTTCATAGGTGTATACTAGAATAAAGTCCATTAGGGCCCTAATAAGCCTAGTCAAGCAAACCAGATGTGACCCACAACATTTGATTTATGTGGGGGGTGATTTACTGACTGCCTCTGTCCATCAGAGATATAGGCACTAGACTGGGGTGAATTATGATTACCCAACAACTGGTCCAAGTTGTACTTAAATAGAGATAGGGAGGAACTCTACGTCTTATGGATCTGGAGCTTATTGTAGGGAATGTGAATCCTCTGAGAAGCATATCTGTCTCTCCAACATTCCCTATTTATGTCACAAGCAAAATATAGTTCTTTTGATTCAGTAGTTCTAATATTGTTTGTTTTGTGGATGTGCAAAAGGGTCATCAAAACAGGGTCCATGGATGCCTTGTATGCCAGGCAAAGATCACCTCTCAAAAGTTTGTATGACACTGAGTAAACAGATAGGGCTTTGAGATGATCACTGTAGGATATTGTACTTACTCACTGTATTCTTTTTGTAGGGAACATTTGTGGATGTTACAGTTGCTACATGTGTCTGGTCAGGTACACACCTAAGAGGCATTATACTCTATGATAGGTCTGATGAGGGATGAACACAGTGGTAGGATGACCTGTCTGGACCTAGATACCTTGCCCTTACTTATAAGATGAGCAACATAGAAGGATTTTCTTACTACCTTGGGCACATATTAGATGAAGGCTAGGTTTCTATCTATGTGACTTCCCATATCCCTGCCTAGTCAATCAACCTTTAGGGTTTTTTATTGAAGGGGGCACCATTAATTACCGGTTCAGCACATTGCTGTGTGCTGCCCTTTACATTTCTGACATAGCTGAAGAAGGCCTTATGGTTATCTTTCTCATGGGAGAATATCTTAACCTCAAAGTTGGCTTTGTTTGACCTAATTAACCATCTTATTTGTCTATTTAGTTTGATGAGAGAGTTTTTATCTTTATGGGAATTACCCTTTCAAATTTTTGTCATGTTTTTTCATTTTGGTGCATATCCCGGTTAATTTGGGATAACCAGAGTAGTTTGTTTCTGGGGCTACTTCTGGGCTTATTTTTGGTAGGTACAGCAGCCTCTAAGCAGCCACTGACATAGTTTTACTGATTTTCTGACAGTAATTCAGCATAGGCTTCTGTATTGTTGGGTTTTGGAAGGGTCATTGAATTTTGGCAAAACATCACTTAATTAAAAGTAATTGACCTTGGAATAGTTCCTAACTATTATTGATTTTACTAGGGTTACAGGGCTAATTTTGATTTTGAAAGAGACAGATTTATGGTTGGACCTTACCAGGCAGAACAAGACATTGGGGTGGGGAGGCATGGTGTTCTCCCATATTTATGAGTACGAGGTCCAGTATGTGGAAGCCTCTAGTAGGGGTATTCACTATTTGGTAAAGGGCAGTTGTATTCACAAAGTCTTGTAAATTTAGGGCCTTGTAGGAATCCCAGTCTATACAGGAATAATTAAAATCTCCTATGAACAGGGCATTAAATTGGATTGTAATTATCTTCAGCAGGTTCAAGTATGCATTGCGAGCTTCTTGGGGCATGAAGGGTGAGTTGTTGCTGGCTAACATATGGCATGGGAATTTGTCTATGGTTATCTGCACATGGATGAACTCCAGCACATCACCCTGTTTGACCACCCTTATTGATGTTTAGGCTCCTGGTATTGGGCAGTAACACCTTGATGTTCAATTGAGTTGATTTTGCTATGTTGGTAGATTTGTTTATTTGCCATTGCCTAAAAAATGCACTATGGGTGTGGCTAAAGTTTTATCCAGTATTCAAAAGCCTAGATGGGACAGGTGCATTCCTGGCAAAGCAACATGGTGTGTTAATCATGACCTCCCAAGATGACAAATATTGGACAAGTGAAGCAGTACTTGTCCACCTGGTGCTTTTGGGCACTCTGCCATATTAAATGACCATAGATCTTATGTGTGAGGCTAATATTATGTCAAATGTGGGAAACAGACATAAGAGTGATGACATGGACAGTGAAAGCAGTTGTTATAAAGCAGTGCCTTTGTCATCATAGGGTGTGATGCATCATTTCAGTGACTGGTACAATTACCTAGATATGGGGCAATATGTTGCTCTTCACTGATAGTTCTTCATTTTGATTTTTACTAATTTTATAGAAGTTTTTATGTTGCATGGGATGCTTTTCTGTGCAGCAGATGTGCAGACTGATGAACAAAATGTTGTAAGTTTGTATCAAGGCAGTACATTTTCATGTATGTTGACTGGAGGTGGTAACAGTAACAGTGGGACTAAATATCTTTTCATAAATTGTAGTGACCTTAGGGTAAATTTCAAGTAGTGGCTAATGGATACATCCTCCTGCTTGCTGGGCATTGGAGGCTCCACAATGTAGGGCTTTTATTTGTTTTAAGTTTCTTTTTTTTCACTTTAGATTTTCAAGAGATGGTTATATGTATAGCAGTAGACGTGCACTTTGGTTTTCTAGTCACGCTGTCTCACATCTCATAATTCTACTGTTAGGTTGGTAGATTAACACAAGTCCTTTAAATCTACATTTTGTGCAGTCCTGCATCAAATATATGTTCCAGACATCTTTCTGTCTTTTTAAATACTTTCAGGGATTTACTTTCTTAGTATATGTTAATCTCTAGGATAACTAATGGGCTGCAGACTTTGGCAGATCACAATGCACTCTGCACGTAAAGAAAAATAATTTTTGGAACATTTAATTTAGAATTTTGTTATAGTCTGCTATTATGTGATAAGGAGGTTAACTAAATAACTCAATAAATTCATATATACTTTCTATTTTAACTTAATTTGCCCACTTCACTGTATTCCAGACAAACAACCTTTAACAAAATAAACTTACTGAACTAAATACTTAAGCTGTTTGCCCAAATTGAACTGAACCTTAAACACTGACTTACCATGCATGCCATTTTCTTGGACTAATCTGAGATACAGGAATGCTGTTTTGCAGGTCCTGCACAGTAATACTTTATCCTTTTGTAACTTCTGACCCCAGCTCATCCATTTGCCCTCTTATAAATACTGCCTTCAGTTCTTCATAATTCCTTATGTATTGGCCTTCATGAGTAGATGATTACTAAATGTGTGAAATCTAGCTGCAAAAAAAAAAAAAAAGAAAGAAAGAAAGACATTTACATTGGTTGCTTCCCAAGGTATAATTTCCAGCTATTCTTCCACCACCCTTTATCTTCTTCTCATTCTTGTAAGATTTCTCATGATTTCCGTTCTTCCATCACATAAATGAGTATTTAGCACCACTCAGTTTGTCGTTAGCATTGCCCAGTCAGTTAGTTGTAGTAATATCTCTCCTATCTTTATCTTGCATTTCACATCTTTCACTCCCCTCATTATACCTTTTTCTCCAGGAGACTTCAGTCCCCATCCCTTTCTTCTCCACATCTATACTTTCTTTTACTTTCTATCTGTTCCTGTAATGGTCCGAACATAAGTCTTACCAGGGGAAAGACACCCTAAAAAAATAAATAAGTTGTAAGTGTAATGTGACACTCATTGCAAATGGAGCCACCTATACTGAGCCAGAAGATATAGCAAACCTACTGGCCAACAAATTCAGCTCTAACGTTACCCCTCTCTCCCCCTTAATCTTCCTTCAAGAAATGCCATCAGATATAACTCCCCCTGCCATCACTAGGGAACAGATCATTAATGCTCTCTCTAAGGTCAAGAACACAGAATCAATGGGCCCAGGCAATATCCCAGGATACCTTTTAAATAGTATGAAATGTGACCTATCAGGCCCTCTCGAATTGCTATTTAACTGTAGCCTCCAAAAGGACCTCATGCCTCATGAATGGAGAACAGCAATAGTCATCCCTCTGCACAAAGGTGGGCTAGTTACACATCCTCGGATCCTGGAAACAACAGACCCATAAGTCTCACTAGTCTTATATGCAAAGCCATGGAAAGAATTATCATGGAAATCATCTGTAATAATATAGTAAACCCAGAGACTAGACCCACCCCAGTTTGGTTTATCAAGGGCAGGTCATGCATACTCAGACAGGTGGACTTCTTTGAGAAGGTCACCAAAGCAATGGATGAGGGCAAAATTCTTCACACTGCCTATCTTGACCTGGTCAAGGCATTTGACACAACACCCCACTCTGACATTGTTGATAAACTCAGGAGGTTAGGTACAAACCCATATGTCACCTAGTTGATAGCCAACTGGCTCACAAACAGGACCCAAGAAATTAAAATTGGGGAGTCCACCTCTACAAAGAGGTCAGTCACAAGTGGAGTCCTTCAGGGATTAGTCCTTGGTCCACTCATTTCTGGCATTTACTTCTCTGAAGTCAAGGCCAATGTCAATGGTCTCTGGCTGACTAAATTTATAGATGATTACAAATGACGACCAGTCATTGAATCCCACACCGACACAAATGTTCTCCAGGATGAGCTGACACAGACAAACAACTGGGGTCAGAGCCATGGACTAAAATTAAATGCTAAAAAATGCATAATAGTATCCTTCGGAAAGCCATCCACCCCTGCTAACTATCATACATTGCAATGATGCAGCGGTTTGCTTTGTTGACTCACAGCAAGAGGTTCTCCAGTGTGAGTCTCAGCTGGTGTGTCTACTGAGTGTGCATGCCATCCCTGTGTTTATGTGGGTTTGCTCCAGGTGTTCTGGTTTCCTCCCAGATTACAAAGGCATGTGACTGGAGCTTTTCATCCTGGGTCTCCTCTGAAAATTGGCTTGTTCCAAGTCAGACTTTCACAGTAAACAAATGTTAAATAAATAAAATAAATACTGACAACATACCCCTTAGAGTTGACCCAGTAGTCAGGGACTTGGGAATACACACAGACAGTAATGAAGATCATGCGTCTACAATAGAGAGGAAATCATTCCATGTTGAGCAACTTATAAACAAATGTATAGCATCTTGGTCCAAGGAAGTCATTGTTCCACTGTATTTGGCATTTATCACACCCATCATTGAGTACAGTGCCCCCTTTGGTATGTACCTAACCAGGCATATCCAACAAATGGAAGCTTCACAGAGGTTCTTCACTAAAAGAATACAGGGTATAAGTAAAATGTCCTATGAGGACTGCCTCAAGGCCCTATCCCTGTATTCTGTCTCTCACAGGCTGTTGAGGGGAGATCTATGCTGGCATACAGGGCATTGTCAGACCCCACTCTGATGGACCTCCTGCATATCAGCAAAATAAACAGCAGCAGAATTACCCATTCTAAAGACTTAAATGTTGCTTGTGATACAAATAAGACCTGCTGGAGAGACAGGTCTGTATCTCAGAGACTACCCCATCTCTGGAACAAGCTCCCCATCCATGTGAAGCAGAGTTCCTCCCTAACCCAATTCAAGTATAACTTGGACAATTGGATGGGGACCAGGAAATTCATCCTTGGCTTGGCACCTATGTCTCTAATGGACACAGGCAAAATGAAAAGGGTTTATCTCCCAGGCCACAGCTTGTAAATGTTTCATCTTCCAAACCCCTGCTTACACTTAACAAGGTACCAGGACTTGTCAGAGATTTGGGATGCATGGCTAGGCTTAAAAAGACCCTTGTGGTCATTAACCTAGTTAAGTGGTCGTTAAGTAAACACCTAGTGGCCACCTAGTAAACACCTATGAACCTATGAAGGTAAATAAGCAAATAAAGTTTTGATGCACCTATTACTATTATGCTAAAATAACATGCATGTATTTTCATGTTACATCCTACCAATATAGAGGATTAAAACTGATCATAACCAGCTTATTGTGTGCTAGAGAAACATATGATATGAAATTCACCTTAAAAGTGAAGCTTGAGAGGCTAATCTTGGCATCCATATGAAGTAAACCAAAAATGGTTATGATCAGTCACCAAATCATAATTCTTTGTACAACATTGTACAACATGAGTTGGATTGGAGCTGAACCCTGATGCATACCAAGTCCCACTGGGAAGCCCTCTTTGAGACCAAACACTAGTCATACTTGTGGCATTGGGTCCTTGTACATAGACTGCATGAATTTTACAAATGTATCTGGGACTTCAAGCCATCACAGGACTGCCTGAAACAGGATTTTTTGGAACCTTATCATATACTTTCACCCAAAACAGCTTTTCTGGAACCTTGTCATATGCTTTCTCCAAGTCTAGGAATGCCCAGTTGGACTCTTTCCTCAGCTCTATCATCTTCTCCAATATTTCTCTCACTGCAGACATTGGATTGTTTGCACTGCGTACTGATATGAATCTGAACTTCTCATCTTGCATCTTACTTTCAGCTATTCTGTATATTTATTTAGCAGTCACCCCTTCTGGCACTTTCATACTGTTTTACAGACATTTGATACCTCTAAACTGCCCCTGAACTGTTCTCATATGCTGGCATTAGGATGACTTCTCTCTACAGTCATCTTGGATACACCTTTCTCTCCACAGTGCTATGAGTACCCTCAGGAGCCATTCCTCCACTATGTCACCTAACATCTTGATCAAATCTGCCATGATGTCATCTGAGCCTGCCGCTTTTCCAGACTTCATTTTCCTTAGTGCTGTTCTTATTTATTCTAAGGTACGCTGTTCTTCCTTTTTCATTGTAGGGTTCTTCCATCTATCTTTCATGTCCTGTGAACTGGTCAGCAGGTTGCTGGCATCCCTAATGAATGGCATCTGATGATTACCTTCTTTAATTTTCTTGTCACTGCCTTGCAACCTGATAGAATTTATTTTTTCCATCTGCTGAACCACTTTCCAGAATCTGGTGGAGTACCTCTGACACCTTGCCCTTTGCTATTGCAACTGCCCTCTTGGCCTCTTTGTTAGCCAGCCAGTAATTCTTCCTAGCCTAGTCCATATTTTCCTACTTTCAGTTTTTTCCTGCACTCCTCTTTTTTTCTTTTAACTTCATGAACTTCTGCATTTCATTACCAAATTTCTTATCTACCTTATTTCCATAGGTAGCTCAGCTCCGTCTGTTCTTCAGTCTAAACATTTGTTGTTTTGAGATGCTGTAATTCTTCTTCTTCAGCTCTACCTGGATTTTCTTCTTCCTGAGGTGCTACAACCCTGGGTATTTCCCATGAACTCTTGTACTTTCACTCTGGTCAACTTCCAGGGCTTCAGCCTACTCTCTGTTGACCTTACAGACTTCTCTGACTATTGCTAGTAGCTGGCTGTAGCCAGTAGTGGTTTATACTGTGTACCACCTGTTTCACTGGGGATGACTTTGCAATCTCTTATTCTACCCCAGTGCCCTTTCCTTACTAGGAAGATTATATGAGCTGCATGCTGGCCACTCCTACATGTAATCTTGTGTATGTTTTACTTACTGAACCATGAATCTGCATCATCAAAGTATTTGCCAGTCAGAACTTTAGAATGACCTCTCCTTTTTTCCTATTGACCTACCCATGTGACATACCTAGGCAGTATTCATATCCTGTTCTGTCTGTCTGTCCTAACATGAGCATTCAGGTCTCCCATTATCACCAACAACTCATGTTATCATGCTTTATCTAGTAGGTCCTGCAATTGCTGCCTGAATGCACTCTTTTCCTCACTATCACACCTCTGCAGTGGGGTATAGGCTGGAGTTAAAATGAATGGCGTATCTTTACACTGGAGTCTGATAACCATGTGTTTATCACTGATTCTGCTGATATTCTTCACTGTCTTCTGAAGCCTCACTCTGATTACAATTCCCATACAATTTCTAGTCTGTCCTCTTCTTCTGGAACAGACTCTGGATCCCAAGTCAAGTGGCTTTTCTGCTCTGCCCTTCCACCTTCTCTTCTGGATACACAAGTTGCTCAGTCTTAAGTGTCATGTCATCCACTTCCAAGCTGCATGCTGTCAGTTAACCTATATTCAGTGTAGCAATCCTTAGTTCATGTTTGGTGACTGATGGGTTTTATGTCCAACTTTCACTCAGCAGTACTATCTCAGGTAACCCAGGCAGGGCAGCTGGACACCTGTTGGCCAGTAGCCTATTGACCCAGGGTTGCTGGGATTTATGGCAGGCACATACTGACTAAGAGAGACACATTGAACTGTCCTGCATTAGTATGGGTCCCTGGTATAGGTCAGAATACTTTAACTCCTCAGCTTCCTTTATCACCGGCAAATACCAGTGACCAATTTTGCAACATTAGTCCATTTTACCAAGTCATCTAGAACCAATTTTTCCCCTGAAATGCCATCCTTGTTATCCTCTGTAGAGGATACTGAACACCACAGCTGATGCAAAAAGCTCTGGGTCTACACAAATCTTCCCTCAATAGGCACCACCTAGAGTGTGTGCTGCTGCCCACTACTCCATTCAGTTTTTGGGTGAGTTTGAGGTAAAACTCCCAGCATGGTTTATGGAGGTAGGAGGAACCCCATAGAGACATGGGGCAAACATGCAAAGTCCACACAGATATTGGCTGAGAATCAGGATTAAACCCTGTAACTTGTGCTTGGGAGATGAAGCCCATAACTATTATGCAAGCCATACATTTTTATTTATTAATAGAAAACACACAAAGATACACTATTAACTTATCAACAGTTTGCTTTATTCACTAGTTAATTATAGTGCACATTGGAATGTTATCCAGTAAATCTGGCAATGTTATTCAACAGACTTTGTTATAATGGACCTAATCTTGTAGATGATGCAATATTGCATTGATAAGTGACTGACTGCAGGAAGCAGAGAAAAACATTTGCCAGTTCATTGTGTGGAGACTACGACAAGTAAGATACTTTGACTGAAAATGCAAGGTTCTGTGCTTCTCTTTTTACACACTGGACCAAAAGTATTAAAATATTAAGGTTAAGCCACTCTGTATAGCAGTGCAACTGACCTTTCTTTACTTGCTTTCACATTCTGTAATCTCTAGAGCTTTGGTCTCAAGACTACAATTAGTATCTCAGCAACTACACAAGACATTGCCACATCACCATACATGGTAGTTTTGTCATTGCGCCTTATGAGTTAACAGTGTTCTTCAGACTGGATACTTCGTAACTATGAGTATCCTGGTATAAGGTTATAGTAATGCATAATAGCCAAAGGTCAAAATGAATATCGTATAGCATGCTATTAAATAACTTGCTATGATGAAGTGACATGATTGCTCTGATTTATAAGTGGAATTGCACATTCTTTTTTTCTTTTTGACAAAAGATATTTTGTAAATATTACAACACTTTTGTTTAAGAACAGTAAACAGCAGTCTGCTTCAGGCCGATTTCACTGTTTCCTGAACTGATTGCATAGTATGTATGTCTGAGGACAATACACATATTAGTGATACATGTATTGCTGAACTGAAATAGAGCAAACTCTTGTTTTATTATGTGTAGCACTTCACAGTATTTCATATGGGAGAAGGAAAATAAGGCCCAGAGAGACTATTAGATGGCAAGTTTACATTTTACTTATTGGCTTTTAAGTAGATAAGCAACTACTGTACATAACAGATATGAATATTTTATTTAACACATCTTGTTAAAAAGTGACACTGTTTTTACAGGTCACTACATTTTTACTGTAGGATACCATCTTAGTATGCACCTGGTTAGGGCAGAGATTGGATGACAAATATTATTTATTACACAACCTGATAAAACTACATCAGGGTTTGCTCTTATTTAAAATGTAATTCCTGTCTGTTGTAAAACTCACAATTTATATGACTCTGATCTAAGTGGATGATGTTGTTCATCAGTTTCTAGTTAATAAAGAAATTAATAAATAAATCTAATTACACATAGTAATGGCATTTTGTTGAAAATAAATACACAGTGAAGCAGAGCTGAGAAAGTTAATACATACTTTTTGCTTGGATACAGTAATGACAGCTCCACGTTAATGTATTAGAAAATCTTTCAGTGTTTTAAGCCTTCTGCAAATATACAGGATTAATGTGCAGAGGAGGTAAAAGAAATGACAGCTAATCGTTCAAGGCATATGACATTACTGGATACATCTGTTTGGAATCTGTTGTCCTACACCATGCCAGCACATATTAGCATAAACTCAGCTTGATCAGCTGCGATATGGATTAGATTAAAGGAAAAAATGTTAGAAAACAAATACAGTGGAACATCGTGTTTTCTAGGTCTGTTCTGAAAGACTGGTTAATTTCTAAATACAGTACAAGGTCTATGAATTGTATATGTAAAGGGAAAGTGGTGACAGATCTTAAAAATCCAAGTCCAGAACCTGTGCATAATATCATTTTAAAAGGACACCATGAAAAATGAAGGAAGACATATTCTGTCAAAGTGCAGGTTTTCAAATCTGTTTTTATTGCAGGCTTAGTTGTGAAACTGCTACTGAGGATAATGTCATTCAATAAATGCTTCACTTGAAATTTGGCACAAGCCAAACTGTTGTATACCATGTTAACAGCAGGTGCAAGTCAATATTAAACTGGGGGGGGGGTGCAGCCCCATACATGGATGGTAGAGAGGCTAAACTAAATGTTTGTAGTTCTAATGAAAGTAGACTTGCGCTTGATGAAATAAGCTACTATTTATTTCGGCAGCATGGGTATGACAAAGTCCATTCAGGAACTGTGCAGACTCGATTGTATGACTAATCCTTATCACTTATAATATTTTCCATTGTTTGTCTTTTAAAAGTTGTTTAATTATCAGACTTGACAAGGACTTGGCATCTATTTTGGGGGTACAACCATTTGCTCTTGGATGTTTACAATTATTTGCTGGCAAGAATATGAAGGTTCTGACAACCAGTTTTAGGCATTTATGAGCTTGGACTTACCCTATGGATATACCCTACTGAAGTCACTATGTTAAGTAAGCCTTTTTGTTAGGAAACTTTTCAAAACATATTTAGATTAAAATTATTTGAAAAAAGAATTAGGGGCTAGAACAGTATTTACTTTAGCATGTGTCTTACATGCTAAAATGTCTCTTGAGTTCTCTTTGTTGAGAGTAATTTTTTCAAATGTTATTTAGTCATCTAAAGCTCAATATATTACATTCTTTCTGATGGTACCATGAAAGCACAGTTATGTAAAATCTTACCATAACAGTAGATGTCCTTGTCTTCACTGTTGCATTATTCTTTACATAAGGGATCTCCTGCCAGGGATAGCCCAACATCCGGCAAATACATCAAAGTGTTTGGAATTTATAGACATTGTATATTACGCGTATGCTCCCCATGCAATGCAAGGCATAAAGGTGATGGTGACGTATGGACATATTTGTCTTGGAACTGAAAAGCCCCAGGAGGAACAAATTGCCCCTAGGGACCAGGAAGAACATATGCATTTAGAGGGAGAAAAAAAGAAAAGAATTCCTGGCTAGGAAGGAAAAAGTAAAAAGGTAGAGCATAAGGGGGAGGAGGGACGGAGCGAATACTGCAACAATGAAGAGATGGACATTTACTATTATTGCAAGATTTTATAAAACTGTACTATGTCCTTTCATTTCTCTGTTGCAGTATTCTTTACATAAGGAGGAATACAAAAGCACAAAAGGAAACTTGAGAGGAGGAAGACACAGAAGAGCACTCTACAAACCTATGCAGGAAGGCTCTTGCAAGGCCAGGTGTTACTCTGGAAAGAGTATCCAACTTGTAATGTTTAGAAAAAGTATGGACCAAAGACCATATCACAGCCTCAAGGATGAGATTGGTGTCCAGACCTTTGAAAAAGGCACCAGAAGAAGCAACAGGTCTAGTAGAATGAGCCTTTACAGAGGTAGAAAGACATTTACCATGAAAGGAATAACAAAAAGGAATTGCCTTAGAGATCCAGGAGGATATGGCTCATACCTCTCAACCTGGAAAAATCAAAAATCTGGACAAGGCCCATGAAAAATAGGTATAAATCTGTACACTGATCAACATAAAATTTGCATACATAATTGTGTAACCCCGACCACTCCAATGGAATTGTGGGATACCAACTTTCAAATACACACTGAAGAGCAGGCAACTAAAATATGGCACGAGAATCTCCCTGCAGCCATTCCAAAGTCCCATTACCTAGCTATTTTGCCCCATTTACCATAAATACTAATGTGCATACTGCTTTACTTTTACAATGATTATTTGGATTTTATTTTTACATTTTATAGCACAATGCACAAACACTAATAGACATCTGCTAAACAAAACCAATACTGTCTCACAATGAAAATAGACTTAGCATTAAAACTTCTCTGCCCTTGAAACTCACATTAATTGAAACAGCACTGAAACCCACACCACATCCAAAGAAAATGCATCTGGCCAGTGGTGGATAAAGATTACCTTTGGGCTGTTTCAAATCATA
Source organism: Protopterus annectens (assembly GCF_019279795.1). Taxonomy (NCBI): domain Eukaryota; kingdom Metazoa; phylum Chordata; order Ceratodontiformes; family Protopteridae; genus Protopterus; species Protopterus annectens. Next base: position 430,588,334 of record NC_056750.1, on the reverse strand, counting down.
GGCCCCTTGCACACAAAACAAGAATTATACATGTGTTCTTTGATACACCTTCCTGACTTTCTTAAATTATATTCCTTGTATAATACAACACACTTGTTAGACTAAGAGCGCATTTTAAATGTATTGTTTGAACATTTTTCCATTTGGTAATGAAGCAAAATGCATGAACCAATAATGAAAAAACTGTCCAATTCAGAACATTTCCATTATAAAAGTCTACCTCTACACACACACACACACACACACACACACACACACACACACACACACACACACACACACACACATAAAAATAGAATGACAGTAGTGTAAGCCATGGGCATCTTGCACAGCTTCTCAAACTTATTTTCAGTTTCAGTTTTTTGCTTGACTTACTTTGATTTATGTTATCAGACCAGCTCAATAGCTGTAAATAGCTATAAATGCACAACAAAATGAACTAGGTGAACTGCACGTTTTAAGACTTCCAGTTTTTAGTCCATGTACTGACAGATCCTCTCCTACATTCATCCTGAAGCATCAACACTATCACTGTAATCCAGGTGCTGTTAACTAGCCACTCTTGCTTTTCCATTGTCTGCAGTGGAAAAATATGTGTTTTATCTTGAATGCTGGAAAATGTACTGTACTTGTTGAAAAATATGTTTCTTATAATGCAGCACAGAACATAATAATTTTGATTTTCTGTTCCTGAATTTGGGTTAATAATATTTTTTGCTCTTTTCACTGAGGCACAAATGCCCTTGTGCATGACATTTTCTCACTTCTGTTGTAACTGCAGCTACACCCTTGACTTCTTACACCCACCCCCTTTAAAAGTACAACAACACAGTACAGTTTCAGCAATGCATCTACATACTGTGGGAGTAGAACCCACAGCTTTCTGCATCAAAAGCAAGTATTTAACCTGTTATGCTGTTAACAGTTTAAGCAGACTCAGCATAAGCAACACCAAACTCTTCTTCCCCTGAAGCACTCAGCTCCTTGTAAAATCCACTTGACATTCAACTGTATCCCTCAACTTTGCAGCACAAGAAATCTGTAAAAAGCCAACATTTATTGGGGGGGGGGGGCAAAAGCCATAAACCAGGGACACATTTAAACATAGTTGCATAATTTTGGAAAGTTGCTAGAATAAAATGTTGTGTTGCCAACCCAGGACCCTGTGAACTACAATCAGAGCAGCATACCACTATGCCAAATCAGTAGTCTTCTGAAAGATAGGAAGATTGAAACTTTAATGGCTATCATTTAGTGAATTCAGTTCTCACTTCTTATCATAGCTCTTAACCTCTTAGCACAAAAAACCTGGACAAAGCCAATAATGGGGAATACAGAATTCAGTTCTCACTTCTCACCATAGCTCTCAACATCTTAGCACAAAAACCGAGACAAAGCCAATAATGGAGAAATACAGCCCCAAAAATAGGGACAGATTTCAAATATTGATCTTAGAACATTGTTAGAATAAACAGGATTGTGTTACCATTTATTTGCTGAAGAATATGAAGTCTGAAATTCAAATGCCTGTCATTATTTAGTGAATTCAGTCCTTCACTGATTTGCCACATAAATCCAGAAAACCACAGATTTTATGAGAAACAGAAAAAAAATATGAGGCATAAATCTGGAAAGTTTTCACAAGTGGTGGTGGGTAGGGACGTTAGGCTCTTGTTACCTCTACCCAAGGTACAGGGTTTGAGCCTGAGTACCTCTAGCCACCAGGTATATTCACCTCAGGACACACACACATACACATACACATACACACACACACACACACACACACACACACACACACACACACACATGCTGCAGTCCTCATCATCATAAAAGCTAAAACTGCAGCTTGTTTTCATTCATGGAACCACCATTCCTGCTTGCAGCTACCCATTAACAGCTAAGGAACCACCATTATTCCATTCCCCTGGTTGGCTGGAGCAGCCGGAAATGCATGTACGTGGGCCCTTCAGCTCAGTGCTGGCAGGCTGTTTCATGGAGCTGACGTCATCACACATGTGATGACTCCAGCTCAAAAAGCTGGGAAATTAAGGGGTGCTACTTGGGAATCATGGCACCCCATTATTTGGACCCAAAAACTTGGTAAAAACTGAGTAATTCAGTGCAGTTGGGAGGTATGATATGGCTTGTTCAGAACCTGCTAAACTCAAAGACCTGGAATAAAAGAAAACAAAAAGTTCCTTAAATTTGTGAATGGCCTAGTCTTATCCAAATAATATCTGAGCTGTCTATGTAAATCCAAGGTGTGAATAACCTTTCCAGTAGCAGACTGTGGAGAAGAAAAAAGGAGGGTAAATGAATAGACTGATTAAGAGACAATTCATTGACCACCTTGAGCATAAAAGAAATATTAGTACAAAGAGATACACTGTCTGTATGAAAAACTAAGAAAGGAGGAACACCCATAAGACCCTGGAGTTCAGACACTCTCTTAGCTGAAGTAAGGGCTAAAACAAGACAGTCTTCCAAGAACAATGTTGCAAGGAAGCTGATACTGCAGGCTCAAGTGGAGGCAGAGTCAAATTTTCAAGAACAAAACTGAGGTCCCAGGAAGGTGGAATCAGCTTTCTGGGAGGCCTGATATGAAGGATACCTTTAACAAATTGTTTGGCCTCAAATCTAGAAGCTAGAGGCAGACAAATAGAAATGGCTACTTGGTGAGCTATAAATGAAGAATATGCCAACTCAGCATGGAACAATTCACAAAATAAGATAGTACCAGATGGATCCTTAAGAAAAGGGATCCAGGTTATGAGATGCACCAGACAGAAAAATTTCCATTTGGACAAATATAATTTCATGGTAGTGTGTTTCCTGGCATCCTGCAGAACTTTAAGCATGTCCTCAGAAAAGAGATGTCTAAAAGGGATCAAAACCCTATCATCCACAGCATCTGTTGAAGAATGGACAAGTGAGGATGGATAATAGACCCCTCTGTCTTGTGTGAGCAGGTTCACCCGGCGAGGTAACTTGTAATGATTGCCCCTCACCAAGTGAAAAAGAAGGGGGGACCAATGCTGTTTGGGCCATGAGGGAGTCACCAGCAAGATTTTGGAGGAGTCTTGCTTGATCTTGAGCAGGACCCTCAGAATGAGGGAAAGGGGAGGGAAGGCATACAGAAATACCCCCTTCCAAAGAAAAGATAGGGTGTTCACCTTCCAAGCAAGAGGGCATGGGACTCTGACACAGAAAAGAAGTCTGTTCAGAGTGGAGGCAAAAAGATCTACCTTTGGAATACCCCACAGATGGACAATGTCCAGAAACAGATCTCTGTGAGGCATCCATTTACGGGTCTGTATATTGGACCTACTCAAAGAGTCTGACACTATATTTTGCTCTGAAGGAATGTAGACAGCCTCAAGAGTCACTTGATACTGGACAGCTAGATTCCAGACCTGAAGAGCCAGTCTGTAAAGAGTGGGACTGTATACCCCCCTTACTTCTTTATATACTGCATCACTGTAGTATTGTCTGTATACACTTTGATAGGTCCTGGAAGAAAGAGGAAATGAAAAGCCTGAAGAGCTAAAAGGAGAGCTCTAACCTCCTTGATGTTGATGTGATCTAACCTCTGATGGGTGATCCACAGACCCTAGACCTTGAGGGGAACAGAAGGAGGACCCCCACTCTCTGCCCAAGGCATCTGAAAAGAGTTCCTGATTTGGGACTGGAGGTTGGAAAGGAAGCTCTGGGTTCAGAGAAAGCTGATGAATCCACCAGTAAAGCTCAAGTCTGAGACATGGAAGAAAGGAAACTAAGAAATCCAGTGGATGACATTGTTGAAGCCACACTGACTTGAGGAACCATTGTAGTTTTTACATATGGAGCCTGGCTAGAGGCAGCATAGGAATGATGGAAGTCATGAATCCTAGAACCCTGAGAAAAACCCTGGCTGTCACTGAAGCCAGAGGAAGAAGAGATTAAAAAAAGGTGACCAGAGACAGGGCCTTGGGTGGAGGCAGAGATTCATCTGGAATCTGCAACTGAGAAAAACATGATCCTGAGAAGAAACCATGACTGATTTCTGAAAATGTATTGTAAACCCCAGACATTGTAGCAGACAAACGATAAACTGAAGTTGTTGAAGCAGGACCTCAGAAGATGAAGCCTGAATGAGCAGATCATCCAGATAAGGAAAGAACTGAACCCCTCTCACTCTGCAGAAGGCAATGACAGTAGAGAGGCCAAAGGGCAAAGCAGAGAACTGAAAATGCAAGAAAGAAACAAAAAAACATAAAAACTTCATGAAAAGAGGATGAATGGGGATGTGACGGTATGCATCCTTGAGGTCCAGGGATACCAAGAAGGCCAGGGAAAGAAGAAGAGGGAACACGGTTTGAAGGGACAACATCCAAAAGAAAGGCACCTTTAGAAAGGTATTCAGCTGAGTAAGTTCTAGAATGGATCTCCAGGTGCCATCCTTCCTAGGACCCAGGAACAACCTGGTATAAAAACCTTTCCCTTCCTGGGCAGGGGGGCACAATCTGAATGATGCTCTCAGCCAGAAGGTCCTGAAGCAGTTCTGGAAAGAAAGGAAGCTGTTCTTGAGGAGACTGAGGGATGCTCAGAAAAGGAGGAAGGGGTTTCCATACCATGAAATATCCTTGGCAGATGACAGACAAAACCCAAGAGTCTTAAGTGACCCTTAACCAATTGAGAAGGGACAGGGAAAGAAGATGGGATAAAGGAAATGGAAGGAAACTGTTAGACAGAACCTGATTTGTCTTGAAATGGAGGCTTCTGAGAAGTAGGAGTCTGAGTACATTTAGTTATGGGTACATGCCTAAAACCCATTTTACCTTAAGGTGGAAGATGAGGCTGTCTGTGAACAGAAGCAGATTTGGATGGATAATTCCTCTGAAATTTAGGGATAGGAGAAACAAAAATATGTTTCAATTTCCTGTAAAGCCTTGCCTTTGTAGGACTTAGAAATCTCAGCAGCAACAGAGCCAAAAAGGTCTTATTATCAAGAGGGACATCAGACAATTTAGTTTTAATGTTATCAAGTAAAGGCTGAAGACAAAGTCAAGAGTAATGTCTCAAAGCAGAACTAAATATGGCAACCCTAGAGGAAGCATCAGCTGCATCATAACTACATTTAGTGCAGTGGAGGCCACTTGAGAGGTAGAACCCACTAAAGAAATGTCCGTGTCTTTCCCTTCCAAATCAGGGAGGTAAGAAAGTGTCTGAGAAGCTTGAGAAAGAGGGGCTAAAACATACTTGGTCATATGAGTCTGGTAATTAATAGCCCTAAAAGCCAAGTTGGCAGCAGTATAGAACTTTTGCACTAGATGTTCCATGGCCCTACTATCTTTATCTGAAGGAAGCAGTTTAGTACAAGGTAAAAGATTAGAAAGCTTATCAAAAGAGACGTTACAGAAGGATCAGCAGAAGGACATTTGTACAAAAATTTACAATCATTAGGCACCTTGTAAAATTTGTCAGGTTTCATGGGGGCTGAGGCTGAGACACAGGGGCAACAGAGGCTGCTGAAACAGTATCTAAATGGGCAGTCAAGACTAGAGGAACAGCAGATGGTTTGGGAGACTCCATCTGAAGGAGTTCATAATGCCTCTTTTGAATATCAGAAGCCTAAAATCAGTCCCATTTGAAATATTCTATCATGCAAGAAATAGTGTCCTAAAAGAGAGTTCTTCTAAGGGAGAATCTGGACTAATATAAACCTCCTCCTCCTCAGACCCATAATCCAAAGGAGAAGGGATTTAAGAATATGCCAAAGACTCTTCCCCAAAATCCAAATGCTCTTTACAGGACTCCTGTTCTCTGGGCCTCTTAAGAGGAGTAGATGACATGGAGAAGCAGGCACAGAGGCACACCTTGAGGAGGTTATAAGGCCATTAAGGCCCCAAGGTAACTATGCTCTTGAAGTTGGTTATATAGGTTTTAGGGGCACAGTTGGGGCTTGCTCTCCTTTGAGGGGTAAGGGGGTTGCCCCACCTCAGAACTGTACTTTTGGTGTATTTTCAGTGTATTTTGGGTATGTTGATGTTGAATAGTGTAGAAAGTTACAGAGAGAGAGAGAGAGAGAGAGGGTGTGTGTGTGTGTGTGTGTGTGTGTGTGTGGAGATGTGCACAAATATTAGTGTGCTGATAATTCATAACACAAGCTAGTTAACATCTGCGATCTGGAACCTTTTTGTTCAATAAACAGGTCCTTGACTAACCTGATGTCTATAGAACATTCAAACCCTATTAAATTTATATATAAGCCTGTAAGTATGTTGGATTGTCAATTAGTTGAAAGCCTTTTTTTGACTTAATTTGGTTGACAAAAAACTGTCAATAACTTGTGTGAGATTTCTATAATACTGGGGTTGGGGAATATGCCCATTCATCAGTATTGTGTAATCTCGGAGTTGGCATGTTTAAGTAGCAAGGGCTATGGAGCTGCAGGGGGAGAGGGGGTATTGTCTTGGCAAAAAAAACCCAAAAAACAAAAAACAAAACAAAAAAAAACCACGTTTTGATTTACATGCTCTGAGGTTGTGTATCGGAGTGTGCATATTATGTTGTCAATTTTTTTTTAATTATTTTTTGTCAATGTTTTTAATGTCAACGTTGTTGTGATTGGATACTTTTAGATAGCCCTATATATGTGTGTGTGTGTGCATTTATATTTATAAATAGAAATAGATGCACGTATACACACACGCAAATAAATACACACACACACACACACACACACACACACACACACACACACACACACACACACACGCACACAGTACTTAATACTAGAAACATTGGTCATCTCTGAATATTGTGATCAGAAGCTTAACAGTAGTGATGGGTAACAGTACACAAATTGTAAGTATGTATAAGCATGCAACAAAACTGTATTTCAGCATCCAAAGTAAACAATGTTATCAGTTCTTGGTCTTTGAGGGGGAAGGCTGACTTCCTCTAATTAAAGTAATACGGTCTTCAGCCATTCTAAGCATTTGTTTCTGTGGCATGTGGGCCTGAAAATGCGCTTTGGTCATCTGTTTCCTAGGCATAGTGCAAACTCTGGGCCTGAGAAATTCGGTATTTTTGGTTTGAAACAAAGTTGTCGGTTTAATATAAAATTGGAAGGCCTGAATACACCCTTAGAAGCCAGTGTCTGCACAGCGGCTCCAGGCCCATCCAAGGTAGAGACATCCGCAGGTTCCATAGTCGAAGAAGCACCTCGCAGCATACCGGACTCCAAATGGGTCTCTTTAGAAGCCTGCAAATCTGTAGAAGTGGGTATCAGGGGCTGCAAAAGCACCTCACTGAGTACCGGCAGGCTGGCGACTAGCTTAATGGAAGCCTCATCAGCAGTTTTGGACCTATGCCATCTGTCTCTGTCTTTATCCTTACTTTTTTTGGAAGATTGGTAGTTCGATGGCTTACTGAAGCCATTTCGGAATATGGAGAATGACAGCAAAAGAATTTAGAGACAAAAATAGCCTGACGACAAATAGTTTGGATGTTGAACAAGGCACAAAACCGACAGCGAGGAATGTCGTAGTCTGGGCCTAAACAGGTGACGCAATAAGAATGAAAATCTCTGAGAGGTATTTGCTTTCCACAGGTCAGACAATTATTAACTTTTTCTGACATCGGTTAGAGCAAGAAAAAGATCCCCAATGGGGTACTTATCTTTTGGAAGACTTCAGGTCTGAAACTCGAAAAAATGAAAATTTCAGGAGGCTGCCGACAGGCACTTGTGAACTACTTCTGCTTCGGACACTGCACGGCAAGAAAATCTGATCTAATGGCGTTGGCTGCATGCTTTATACCCCTGAAGACCTGACGTCATGAAGAAGCGACAGCATCCGACGCAGAAATCCCAAGACTCTGGTATTCAGGCCGACTGGGGGCTACCTGTGGGCAGATAGCCCAAGTGTGATGACTGCAACAGTGAAACACAAAGAACATCCAAGGTCTGGTGGCACTATGCCAGGGTAATCCTATGGCTAGGCTTGTAAAGGCCCCAGGGCCATTAGCCTAGCACACACCTATGAACCTATGAACCTATTCTGAAATCATGCTTATTAAAGTCTGTTTAAATTTTCAAGAAAAAAGCTGGACATTTTCTGTGAGGGGAAGGAAGTCTCTCACCCCTTCTAAATTTTTTTTTTATTCTTTGTCATTTATATTATGTCCCATTCTTCCATCCAGCCATCCATTTTAAAAATCACTTGTTCTGAAGAACACTATAGTGTGAGAAAGCTGATTAAGGCAAAGTAGACTACCAAGCCACAGCAAAAAACATCTTGCAGGTTGGCCAGTAGTTTCCATGTAATCTGAGAGTTGTAACCTCCCAGTGGTTTCCATGTAATCTGAGATTTATAATCTCTCTAATTTGTATTGGATTCTCCGTGAGTTATGCTCCCAATGGGCTGTGCCTGTTATACACCCATGGAAGGTATCTGGGAGCATTCTCACCAGGTACCTAAACCACCTCAACTGAGTTCTCTCAATCTTTAGGAGCATGTATTGTACTCCTGGTTTTTCCACAGGACACTGAGCTTTACCTTTTATCATAGATACTAAGACCTGTGACCTTTTTGAAGTAATCCTATTACTGTAAAATGTCCTACAACTGCATGTCTCATAGGAAGTGCAGTGAGAAACAAATCATGTCTTGGTAAGAATCTTTCTTGGTCCAAAATGGTATTGATAGCTACTGAGATTCTAAAACAAGTCCAACATGGCACACTATAAAGACAAACTTAAATAAATGAAATAAAGCACTGGTCATCTTAAGTGGCACCTTCTGGAATATTCTTCCTAATCATAATTCATATTCTTAAGCTAATAGCAAGAACATGCAATCATCATCTAGTGATGTCTTAGACTGTTACATTTCACAATGTTCTCAAATATCAGCAACGTTTCTCATGATCTAATGTGCAAATTTTCTTTTACACAAACAATGCTGTATTCATTACAGATCTTGTAATAAAAACAAGGACATAATAGAGTGGCAGACTGTTTGCATTTGTTACTGCTTCTCCAAGGCAAGCAATGCTCTAAAATATTTCTTAGTCCATACCCAAGCAGAGCAATGACCTCTTATCTAAAGTAGTATGCAGCTGTAGCAAAATGTCTTACAAAACAACATTTTTTCTGGCCTAACTTGCTCAGAAATAACTCACGTAACACAAATATATTTTCTGGCCTATCTTTCTTAGACACAATATCTAAAGTAATTCTACTAGAGAAAATCCATTATGGCAGTTAGATTTTTAGTATTTCTATATATGTTAACAATTTCTGCTCTTTGTATATGCAGCTTCATACATTTGGTCACTTCCAACAATGTTTGACTATGGTAGAGGATAAGGACACATACTAACTGATGAAAATGTGAGCTTTGACCTACATGCAGTTGTCACTTCACCAACACAGTTCAAAACAATATCCGCAACACTGCCACAGTATCATACATCTGAAAGTCAATCTTCCAGTCACCTCTACCCTCACTTTTGAAGATGACACCCTAGTTGCTTAAACTCCTCCACTTTGGGTAGCTGTGATCCTTTTATCTACAAACAGTAGTAGTCCATGCTTTCTTCAGGAGAGAAACCCGACCTCTGATTTGCAGGTGCTGAATATTTTCAAGGTAATCTTACTCATCAGTGAACTACTGCAGTGAATGCCAGAGGGTAATGCTGTCTGCAATGTCCATTTTATTTTTATTTTACAGGCTTTATATTTATTCATTTTGCTGTTCTTTGGTGTGGTGTCATTTATATATACACATATGCATACACACATACATAAAGAGAGAGCGAGGAGTGAGTTTTCTATATGAAGGTGTGTATTTATATATACAAACAGCTTCTATATTTTTTGTCCATTTATTTCTTTAATATCTTCTTTACTTGTGACATGTTTCATTTTATTAGATACCCTGTCTCATGCTTAAGTTTTGAACAATCATGTAGGAGTTATAGTTAGATAATATGCTTACTGGAATGTTTAGTGGATATGTTAATTGGTTAATTTAGGTGATCTACATTTGGTATTGTATAATACATTACACTGATAAGTTCAAACATACAGTGACTGTTTCAGGCCACTGTTGTTACTTCTGCAGCAACCAGGATCCTTGCATTTTCACTAAAATGTATAAAACCTACAAGGTATCTTTCACCTAAACAGAGAACAGAATGGTTGTTTTCAACTGTCACAGTTTTTATGGATATAGCAGTCAAACTGTTTCAGCTTTGCAACAGTGTTCATATTTAGCAGCCATCCTCTTGTGAACAAATAGTAGTAATTGACTGAAGGTATGATAGACAATGATTTAACTGAATCTCTAAATGTGAATTAACCCAAGATAAATTGGATGTTTGGTTTACCAAAAATACATAAGAACTTGGACAGGCCTTCTATGAGACTAATTGTGGCTGGGAGCACCAACAGTACAGAAGCAATGGCTGTTTTTATTGGCAAGTATTTATAGAGGATAGTTATGAAGAAAAAAGTCATTATTAAGGTTTATTTTGATTATATAAGAAGAATTGCAAATATCCAAGTGCATAAAATAGATTTATTGGTAACAAATGACATTTGATTATTTTATACTGTTATACCTAATAATTTGGGACTAGAGACTGTTTACAAAGAAACTGATCAAGCCAACAGTTTCTCTGATAAGAATTCTAGTCTTTTAAATTAAATGTTAAATTCAATAAAATTAAAATAAAAAATGGAATCTGATTCCCATTTCAACAGGCAACAGAATGGTGTAGCTATGGGAGCAGCTACTGCCCCTAGCTATGCCAATATTTTTATGTCAGAATGGGAAAAGGAGCAGCATATTTTGCAATCTGTGTATAAAAGACATATAGCTTTTTATGCTCACTTTATTCATGACATTTTTGTTTTGTGGAGGGGTGGTAGGCATGAATTGAATGATTTGTATCAATTATTTAAATATTATTTATTTTTATTTATTACATTTGTTAACCGGGTTATGTCCAATTGGGCCAGAAGCCCATTTTTAGTGGAGGCCCGGGTAGAAAAGCTCCACAAGCAATAACAAAGCTTACATTAATTATAATTAATATAATACAGTAGATAGTATAGAATACAAACAATAGTACACATGTATACAGAGTCTGTTAGCTTAAATAGAAATACTAATTACTATTGTTAAGTTAGAAATACTAATTACAAAGTGTGCACAAAATAAAATAAAATCAGAGACAGTATGTATAACCTTCTTCTTACTAAGCTCTCCAAACTAAACTTATCCCTCTCCTCTATTAACTGGGTCACCAGCTACTTATCAGATAGGCAACAAGCAGTCAAGTGGAGAAAAGCAATGTCCCCTTTCCAATTCACAGCCACTGGTGTACCACAAGGCTCAATTCTACGACCCCTTCTATTTAACATCTTCATCAATGACTTCCACCAGGCCATCCCTCACTCTAAACTTGTTCAATATGCAGATGATTCAACAATAATCTGCTTTTCCTCCTGCTCATCTACACTAATGAAACTTACCCAAGAAGCATTCTCTGCTACAGAACTATGGATGCTTCAGAATCATTTAGCACTAAATGCTAATAAGACTAAACTAAGGTTCATAGGTTCATAGGTTGGTACTAGGCTATCAGCCCTAGGGCCTACACAAGCCTAGCCATAACAATTCCCTGGCTATTTCTTCCCACATTATTTACTTTCCTGGACCCCTGTCTAGCAGGGTGACTGATGTGATCCCTGGGGTGAATTTCCTTTCTCCCATCCAAACGTCAAGGTTCCTCTTGAAGAGGTCCAAAGAAGCACTCTGCTTGACATGTATGGGCAATCTATTCCAGAGTCTGGGGAGTCTCTGGGTCAGGAACCTATCCCTCCAGCATGTTTTGTTTATTGTGATGACAAGGTTTAGATCCCTGGAGCGTGTAGCTCTGAGGGATTGGGATTTCTTTAAGTGTAGCATGTCCAACAGCTCTGGGTTTGACATGGCCTTGTATGTTAAGCAGAGATCGCCTCTGAGTAGACGATATGTGACAGAGTATAGCTGGAGTTTATTAAGGCGGTCAGCGTAGGGCATCTGCTTTAGGCCTGTGATTCTTTTAGTGAGGTATTTCTGAGGCCTTTCCAGTTGTTGCAGATGTCTTGAGAGGTACATACCAAATGGGGCATTGTATTCTATAATGGGTCTAATGAGGGATGAGTACAGTGGGACAATGACCTCCTTTTTTCTGGATGAAAAGCCCTTCGTGATGAGGTGTGCCACATAGAAGGATTTCCTGACTGTTGTGGCGATGTGGTTATCGAAGGTGAGACCACTGTCCACCTGTGTCCCTAAGTCTCTTATCACACTTTCTGTGTTTAGTGTACTGCCACCTATATGGTAATTCATGGATACATGTTTTTCCCAAAGGGATAACAATACATTTCTTGGCATTGAGCTTGAGCCCATGGCTCTGGCACCAAGCATCTGTTTCTGTAAGGCCCTTTTGTAGAGTATCCACATCATTTGGGGATTCAATAATGGCTCCCAGTTTGCAGTCATCTGCAAACTTTGTTAGCCAGAGTCCCTTAGTGTTGACCTGTACTTCAGAGAAGTAGATGCCAAACAAGAGCGGCCCCAGGACTGAACCCTGAGGTACTCCACTTGTCACTTGTCTGGAGCTGGATTTGGAGTCGGCTACTTTTACAGTGTGGGTTCTATCAGTAAGCCATTTAGCAACCCATTGGGTGACATAGGGATTAATACCCAACTTAGTAAGTTTATCTATGATTCCAGAGTGGGGATGGTGTCAAAGGCCTTGGCAAGGTCTAGATAGGCTGTGTGGACCACCTTACCCTTGTCCATGGCTCTGGAGACTGATTCAAAGAAGTCAATCAGGTTCAGGAGACAAGATCGGCCCTTCACAAACCCAAACTGGGTGGGGTCCAGTGTTTGAAGGTTGCCAATGTCTTTGTTTATAAGTTCCATGATAATACGCTCCATGGTCTTGCAGATAAGGCTTGTCAGACTGATGGGACGGTAGTTTCCGGGATCCAAGGTGGATCCCCTTGTGGATTGGGATAACTGTAGCTCTGCGCCACTCAGTGGGCATGAAACCTGAGGTGAGGCTATGATTAAACATGACACTTAGGTGAGGTGCCAGTTCATATTGTAGTTCATGTAGTACACAGCCCGGGATGTCATCTGGTCCCATGGATGCTGTATTCTTGGCTTTAGAGAGTGCATTTTGTACCTGTGTGGCCGTTATTACTGGAATTTGGCAATCTTCTGGTATTGAGATGGGCCATTTAGGGGTGAGAGGGGTGAAGTTGGCACTGAATCGATCTGCCAGGATATTGGCAATATCCTTTGGATCAGTATATTTATTGCCATTCTGTTTTAGCTCAGAGCAGATCTGAGCATTGCCATTTAGATTCTTGACATAGTTATAGAATGCTTTGTGGTTGTCTTTGGAATCTTTGGCAATTTTATTTTCATAACTAGCTTTGGAGGATTTTATGAGGCATCTCAGTTTCTTACTGAGGCTAGTAAGGGAGTTTTTTGCATCCTGGGATTTTCCTCTTTTCTGCAAAAGTTTCTTCCTTTTGTTGTAAAGTTTGTTTATGGCAGGGGACCACCAGATTGGCTTCCTTTTTTTGGATGAGAGCATTTTGGTTCTATTTCGGATGGCACGATTCATGCATGAGTGGATGTGCTCGTACAGTGCCTTAGTGTAGGATTCAGCAGTTGAACTTTTAGTTCCCGTCTGCATGGGTGTCATGAAGTTTGTCACTTCTGACTTGAGTAGCATGAAGTTGGCTTTGGAGAAGTTTTTATGGTGGTTTCTTTACTGGGGGGGGGGGTGGGATGTGGATGTTAAGGGTGATTAGCTTATGGTCAGACCTGACTAACGAGGGGGTGACCATAGGTATGGAGCATTGATTTGCCATGTTGGTAATGACCAGGTCTAGGATATTGGAGCCCCTGGTGGGACTATGGATTAGTTGATCCAGGGCGTTGGAATTTATGAATTCCAAGAACCGTTAGCAAAGGTGTTGGGACATGAGTAGTTTTCCCAGTTAATAGCAGGGTAGTTAAAATCACCCAGTATTAGGGTGTTTGGTTCTATCTTAATATTTTCCAGTATGTTTAAAAAGGTGTAGTGAGTATCTTGGGGTATGGTGGGGATCTGTAGCAAGCTACAATTTGGATTGCAGTCTTACCTAGTGTTAGTTGCACTTGGAGAATTTCAGACACATTGTGTTGGCCAACTAGCCTGGTGGTGTGAATATCCTTGGTGAATATTGACACTCCTCCACCTTTAGTGTTTCGGTCCTAGTTTGGTGGCCAAAAGTGTGGTAAGAGTTGTAGCCTGGTATTGCAGGGTGCTCTCTGGAGCCTTGAACCAGGTCTCAGTTACTGCACAGATATCGATGTTCTCCATTTTTAGGAGTGCCTCGAGAGAGTGCATTTTGAGGTTTAGACTTCTAACATTCAGTAGCATTACCTTCAGATTTTGCATGCTTGTACCTGTTACGGTGGTGGTTTTGTCCTTTGACGTTTGCCTAAAAAAGGCACTATAGGGGTGGAAAGAGCCTTAGCCAGTAACCTGAATCCCAGGGGCGACAGGTGCAGACCATCTCTGGCAAAGCATCGTGGTCTGTCAATCATGTCATCCCAGGCAGACAGATACTGGATCCCTTTGAATGACACCATAAGCTTAGCCAATTGCTGAAGTCAATCATTTTATCCTTATATTGTGGTATCATTCTGGGTGAAGGCAGGATGCTACTCAGGGCTAGGGTCATACCTGCCTGGGCCACATGATCCGAGAGCTCTTCCATGTCTCTTTTCATGTAGTCCAGTGAGGTACGTCTCAAGTCATTCACTCCAACATGGACAATGACAGAGTCATATTTGCACTTGTTGTGGAGTGACTTGAGTGCATGCATTATGTGGTGAATCCTGGCACCCGACAGGCAGCTGACTGTAATTTTCTCCTTATTCAACCTGGTGAGAGGGACATCAGTGTGCCAGACTATAGAGTCACCTATGACTAAAGTGTTAGGTACATTGTCTTGCCTTAGGGGCTGTTGCTGGGTGGCACACTGGTGTTGTGAACTATGTGACACATTGGTTGTGACTGGTGTTTGTTTGCGTTTCAGCTTCAGAGGTCTTTGTTGCTTGGGCAGGTTACAGTTAAGGGCCTCTGCATATGTGGATTTAGTGTTGCTATATGTGGGTGTTGGTGGTGCGGGTTTAGAAGGGCTATGTGTTGCTTGAGGTGTAGTGTGGGTGTTAACCTTCTCCTCTTGACTGTATAGCACAATCTTGGGTGGAGAGAGCTTTGCTTCCATTTTGGCTATGTAAGTGCATCTCTCACAGGTTGTAGTGTTGGGTGGTAGGAGGAGAGGGTTGTCTGTGTACATGAGGCAATTGCTGCATTGCCCCAGTATGCCCAGATTCACCAGGTGGACAGGAGAAATCACTGGAAGCTGACCCTTGGACATGCCTGGTTTGGGGCTTTTTTTTTTTTTTCTTTGTAAAGTACAGGAGCTGTTTCCTTAGCAAGGTACTTTGCAATTATAGGCTGTTTAGTGCCTACTATTAATTTCTCCTTGTTAACAAGGAGAGTTCAGTGTTTGTATGAGTTTAAGGCTTCCTAGTGCTTTCCAGCCAGGTATTAGAGAAAGTGCTAGTCACAGGGATGCTTAAAGGTAAGATTGAAAAGAATGCACTCTGCAGTGTGCACTACAGAAGTTAGATGTGAAAGTAGGTAACTTGAGTTTTACCTATTTAAAAAGTTAAGGTTTAGTGGAGAGTTACTATTTTTAAAACAGCAAGATGGATTGAAAGGGGTGGTCACTTTTGTAATTTGGTACTATGAAATACTGTAGGATGGCCAATAAATTTAAATAATTGAAGGGGTGGGATTTCAAAAAAGATGATTTTGTGATTACTCACATAAGCCAGTGAAAGTAGAGAGAAATGAGATATATGGTCAGATTAACATAAGAGGCAGGCAACTAGAAAGACAGTGGTATTTAACAAGACAACTTAAATAGGTGGGAGGGCGGGAAAAAATTCTGCCTGACTCAGAACAGAGAGAGCTGTGGTCTCTTTTGAAGTTTTAATATGCTGTTAAAACAGAATGCAAGCAAAACACAAGGTAAAGAAAACAAACTACAGTATTCAAAATATAGAAAGGCAATACAGTAATACAAAAAATATAAGCAAACTAACCTTTCCTTCACAGCAAAGTGTAGCAGAGTCTGGATGAGCCTTTCTGGTTATTTTCCCCCTCTAGAAGCATTACCCTAGATAAACAATCTTTCCTTATTACCAGCAAAGATAACACTTCTCTTGAAACTGTCTCTACTGCCAAACTCTTAGGTATCCTAATTGATGACCAACTAAAGTTGGACAACCATTTGCAGGCAAAGATCAAAAAAACTCACAAAAAATTAGGCATGCTTTACCGCCATTACCAATTTATCTCTCCCCCCACCAGGCTCACTCTTACTAACACTTACCTAACCCCATCCCTACTATATGGAGCCTCTATCCTTGCCAACCTGCACTCCTCCCTCAAATCTAAACTCTCCTCCTGTTACTATAAGATCGCAAAATTTGCAACTGGCCACAGATCCAACACCCATCACTGTACCTCCCTACACCAACTGAAATGGCTTGAACTCCCCAATTATCTCATCTATACACAACTCATCCAAGCACATAAACGTATATTTAACCGTTCTCTCTGCCCCTCCCTCATCTCATCCTTTAAAATTCATCTTCATAACAGATGCCTACGATCCAACAGACAAAATCTAATTGAACTGCATAAACCGCCCACCTGGCAAACATCTTTCCTTCTGCCTCGCACGCCACTGGAACTCCCTCCCACCTCTCATCCGTACCACCAGTAGCCTCTCTGTTTTTAAATCTCTTCTCCACTCTCACCTAACATCACTGTGGGAATGCTCTTGCTCTCATCCTACATAATATCTCTGTCTATAATCCCTTCCTACTTCAAACACTTCTGCTGACACCTTCTTAGTAACTGTCTCTCTTTATTCCTCCTTAAAACATTTATATTGAGGTACTCTGAACTACCTTTTACAACTGGAACTAACTCAATTATTAACACTGTGATACTTTTTCTACCCTGACAGTTGACTATTGCTAAAACTGTGATACTTATCTACTCTGACATTTAACATTGGGATACTGCATCTACCCTGTTATTGATCATTGTTATAACTCTGATACTTTATCTACTCTGACATTTTATTTTCTAAATTCTCTTAACCTCTGCATCAGTATCTAGTAGATTCACAGCTATGTCTTCTTAGTACTCTGTGTAACTTAGAATTATTTTTAATATTTTTGCAATACTGTTATTATAACTAGTTGTATTTTTTGTAATACTGTTATTATAACTAGTTGTATATTTGGAGCTTTTCTCCCCAGGACTCCATTGAAAATGGGCTCCTCAAGGCCCAATGGACCACCCTGGTAAACAAACTGCAAATAAATAAATAAAAAATAAATATTAACAGTGATGAAAGGCTTGGAGTTATTAACCATGTACAGAATATCTGAAATAAAAAAAAATAAAAAATTCTGACAATCAAATTAAAACAGAGTGCAAGCTGTTATGGGTCAGCAGAGTTAAAGCAAAGATGGCGGGAGTATAATTGGAGGTAAAGTAGGCTAAGGTATGGGAGGTAGTAGCCTGGAGAATGACAGGAGCAAAGCCAGTGTTTGGCTAGGCATTTTTTCAGGAGTTGTTTGAACTCATGGTGGTGATGATTTTGTGTGATGGACTGTGGAAGAGAGTTCCACAATTTGGCTATTTTGTGGGGGTAAAGGGAGTCACCATGGTAGTTCTGGGAGCATGATACTTTTAGCATTAGCTTGATGGAGGATCTGAGAGACTGGGTAATAGTACTAGGGTAGACAAGGTTAGAGAGAGCGGGGCATTTACTGGGTTGGTATATTATTTTGTGGGCCATGGTCATTTGGTTGTGTGATAAAAGAATAGGGAGTTCTAACCAGCTGAACTGGGAGAGGGCAGTGCACTGCAGAGTCTTGTAAGGCTGATTAGTAACAAACTTGGTGATTTTGTTGTAGCAGGATTCAAGGTTTCTGAGCTCAGACTTATGTAGGTTTGTGAATATTTGAGATCCGTATAGGAGGGTGGAAAGCAGGTTTGACCGAGCAGTGGTTATTCTGGCACTCTGAGTGAGGTATGGTTTAGCCCAATAGAGGGTACCAAGTTTGGCGTGAACTTTCTTGATGGTAAAAGATATGCTTGTCAAAATTTAGGTACTCGTCTATTGTGATACCTAGCAGTTTAGCCTAGCTAGTGGGCTGTACTATGGCTCCATTTGAGGACAGGGTTGTGAGAGGAAACTGTCCAGGTTTGGATAATTTGTTTCTAAAGGCAATAATCTTAGTTTTGTTTGAGTTAAGTATGAGATGATGTGCAGAGAGATATCTTTCTATGTCCTAAAAGGAAGTTTGCATTTTTATTTGAAGTTCTTGTGGTGAGGGGGCTGAGCATATTCAAATTCTGTTAATTTTTGGATTTTCATATTTATAAGTCTGGAATGTCTATTTAGACTAGGATACATAACAAGTGGTGCAGAGTAAATACATACCTGAAATATAACAGCATGCATTCTTGAGCTCTTAAAAGGAATATAGTCATATGGGAGGTGCACGAGTGAGCAGATTAACAGATGAAATTTATTTTTGAGAAAGAGAGCTTCTCTTTGGCACAGAGATTTTACAGCAGAGGATATCATAAAGAAGTGATTTGTGAAGTCTTTAATGGGATTAAAAGTAATACAGAGACAGTTTTTAGTTTCTGGGATACATACCTATCTTACCAGCAGGTCCTATTTATATCACAGGCAAGGTTTTTGTCTCTAGAACGGGTAATTCTGGTACTGTTTATTTTGTGGATATGCAGGATGTTCATTAGAGTGGGGTCTGACAGTGCCCTGTATGCCAGGCATAGATCTCCTCTCAAAGGCCTGTAGTTGACAAAATACAGGGATAGGGCCTTGAGGCGGTCTGCATAGGACATATTACTTACGCCTTGTATTCTTTTAGTGAGGAATCTCTGTGGACGTTCCAGTTGTTGGATATGCCTGGCTAGGTACATACCAAAGGGGGCAATGTACTCAATAACAGGTCTGATGAATACAGAATAATAGTGGAACAATGACTTCCTTGGACTTAGATGCCATGCCTTTGTTTATAAGTTATGCAACATAGAATGATATCCTCACCGCTGTAGACACATGATGATCAGAGGCTAGATTACTATCTATGCATTCCCTAAGTCCCTGATTACTGGCTCAACTCTAAGGGGTATGTTGTCAATGTGATAGTTATCAGGGATGGATGACTTCCCAAAGGATACTATTATGCATTTCTTGGTATTTAGTTTTAGTCCATGACTCTGGCACCAGTGGTTTGTCTGTGTCAGCCCCTCCTGGAGAACATTTGTGTCAGTGTGAAATTCAATGACAGCTCCTAATTTGCAATTATCTATAAATTTAGTCACCCAGAGACCACTGACATTGGCCTTGACTTCTGAGAAGTAAATGCCAAAAAAGAGCGGTCCAAGGACTCATCCCTCGAGGGACTCCACTTGTGACTGGCCTCTTTGTAGAGGTGGACTCCCCAATTTTAACTTCCTGAGTCCTGTCTGTGAGTCAGTTGGCTATCCACTAGGTGACATATGGGTTTGTACCTACCCTCTTGAGTTTGTCAATAATGCCAGAGTGGGGTGCTGTGTCAAATGCCTTGGCCAGGTCAAGATAGGCAGTGTGAACCATTTTGCCCTCATCCATTGCTTTGGTGACCTTCTCAAAGAAGTCCACCCAGTTGAGTAGGCATGATCTGCCTTTGACAAAACCAAACTAGGTTGGGTCTAGTGTCTGGAGGTTTACAATATCTCTATTGATCATCTCCATGATAATTCTTTCCATGGCTGTACATAGAAGACTAGTGAGACTTATGGGCTTGTAGTTTCCAGGGTCTGTAGATGGCCCACCTTTTTGCAGAGGGATGACTGTTGCCTTTCTCCATTCATGAGGCACGAAGCCTGTTTGGAGGCTACAGTTAAATAATAATTCCAGAGGCCTTAATAGGCCATGTTTCATGCTATTTAGAAGGCATCCTGGGATATTGTTTGGGCCCATTGATGCAGTGTTCTTGGTCTTAGAGAGAGCATTAAGGACCTGTTCCCTAGTGGTAGTAGGGGGAAGTATATTTGATGATATTTCCTGAGGGAAGGTTGAGGGGGAGAGAGGAGTAAAGCTGAAGCTGAATTTATCAGCCAGGAGGTTAGCTATATCTTCTGGCTCAGTATAGTTGCCTCCATTTACAATGAGCTCTGCATTGTGTATTGCCTTTGAGGTTGCGGACATAGCTAAAGAATGCTTTGTGGCTGTCCTTGGCCTGGGATGCCAAACTTACCTCAAATTTGGCTTTGGTAGACTTTATTTGTCCTCTGAGTTGTTTGATTAGTTTAATGAGAGTGCTTTTATCCTGCTGGGTGCTGCACCTCCTAATTTTTGCCATGATTTTCTTCCTCCTGTTATACATCTGATTAATTTCGTGATGACACCAGGGTGTCTTGTTTTTTGAGTTAGTTCTGTACTTCTTCCTGGTGGGTACAGCTGCTTCTATGCAGCTGTTAACATGCTTGTACAGGGTTTCTGTGAACAGTTCTGCATAGGTAGAAGTGTTTTCAGGGTTTATAGGGGCTTGAAATTTCTAAATAACTAAATGTGTCTGTAATTTTTCTTTGTGGAGCTTTTCTTCCCAGGCCTCTGCTGAAAAAGGGCCTTTTTGGCTCCGTCAGACACCCCCAGTTAACAAATGTAAAATAAATAAATAAATAAATAAGTTCTCACTTAATAGTAGGAGGTTACCCTTAGAATAGTTCCTGAATATTCCCAGTTTAACTGGGGGTCCAGGTTTTATTTTTACTTCAAAGGAGACCATTTTGTGGTCTGACCTTACCAGGGAAGGCATTACAGTAGGGGGTGTGCAGAACTCTGCCATATCAGTGAGGACAAGATCCAGTATGGTTGCAACCCGATTGGTGTATTGATTATCTGGTCTAGGGAGTTTGTGTTTACAAAATCCAGGAATCTCTGTGCATGTACGTTTGATTTAGTATAGGATACCCAGTTAATAGTGGGCTAATTAAAATCACCCATGAATATGGTTAGTATTTCTAATAAGTTTGAATACATGGTATGGGTTTCCTGGGTCAAAGAGGGAGACATATAGCTTGCAAGGAAGTGGTATTAGATTTTACCTATGGTGATTTGATTACAGGCAGTCCATTCACCTGTACATCAGGGGCTGCGCTGGTCTGTAGTGTAGTTGTTTTATGTTTGCCCTTCGTACATTCTTCTACACAAGAGATAACATTGCACAATTCATTATAGCTACCCCCTGTGCTCTCCTTTTTGCTCCCTTGCCCCCATTCCTGCTTTTGCATAGTTTGCATCTTTTCTTAGTTCTAAAACTCGCCTGCTTTCCTCTCCTATGTTCTCCTCACTTCAGTATTTTGCCTAAATCATCTTATTAAAACATTTACACTGTGTACATCTCACAAATATTTAGTCTCTTTCAGCAGGGATTACAATAAGGCTTCACTTCCTGTTGAATTAGCAAGCTCTATCATTGCGATACTCAGAACTGTGAATTTAGACATAGTCTGACATTTTGATGCCTTTAGTATTCCCATTTTTCCAAGACTTAATGATGTCGGGGTAGACATATATATATTTCTTGGCTGTAAGGCTGTAGTCTTCCCCACCACCATGAAGTATGGGTTGTTAAAGTCCCCTTCAAAAATGCATTAATGACCTTACAGTGATTTTCAAGATTTGCTGTAATTTTCTACCATTGACACATTTTTCATAAATGGAGGACTCATTATTATGGGATTAGTACTTTTGTTTGTGGGTCATTAAAATATTATATATATATATATATATATGTACTACAACTGATATTTTACATGTCATTTAACATCTTAGCATTAAAGCTGGTTGTCGATCAAATTAAAATTCTGTTGATGTATTGAATTAAATTATTAAATAATGTAAGCCTTGTTTGTATTAACATTTTCACACAGATACTTTATATTTTTATTGATAGTCTGTAAAATGTTGTATTTGTACATTAATGTTAATTGATGAAGATGATTTCATATGCTCTGATGATTTGTGCCTTGACCTAGAGTTATAGCTGTTAAGAGAAACTATGGATCAGTTCTCATACCCAATTAAAAAAAATAAATAAATAAAAAAGATAATGCATATAAATATAAGCCAATAATTATACTAACTGAGCAAGTCACAATTATTTAGAATAACTAACAAAGTTACATTTCAAAAATAAAAGCTTTTTAGTTGCTAAAAGCATCACTATATAACCATGACTTCAAGTGATCTTTTACCTGGATGAGTTTGGCTTGGTAAGAGTCAAATAACATTTATAGGATGAGGATTCTTATGATCTGAAGGGCACCTCCAGTTACAAAACAGGTACCTTTCCACAATATATTCACGCATAACTGAAAACATGCTATCCGGAGAGGTTTGTTTTTGCACTCCACCATTTGTAGGTTGGCTTTAACTCCCCAGCCACTGCCCACTCATAGGAGCACTCCTTCAGTGAGGCCATAAGCAAAGAGTGCTGTACTCCATACCATATGATTTCATAATTCAGTACTGACCATGAGTGGTCTGAGTGAAGATTTTTTTCCAGTTGTTAGGGCATTAAAAGTACAGTACATAGAGTACTTTTAGCAAAAATAATTGAAGATTCAGTGTTTAGTTACTTTTATAGCCATTGAAATGGTATAGATTTCTTAGGTGACAAATGTTGCAACTTAAAAATGTGAAATATAATATTTTTTGAAAAGGCATGCAGTTCTTTGGAGAAAATTCATGAAGGTTACATCTCAATATAGCCGTTTTCAATTCATAGACAGCCCTAGCATGATGCTTTTGCAAGAACTCATGCAGCATCATGGCAGGCTGTCTCAGTGGACATGCTAGGTGCTAATGAGGCAGTCCAGGACAGGCTAATGTTCTCCCACCCCTGGAATTGCCTCCAGGAAGGAGCAATTCAAAGAATCATACATCTGTGTAGATCAGGATTGGCCGCTCTTTGTACTTTGTGGTAATAAAAAAAGGCTGTGTTCATCCACTGCAGTAGCGGTTAAGTGCTGTGAAGTTTAGTGGTAAGGTAGAATTAGGAGGCGTGCGTGTGAGTTTACATGAGGTTCTGCAAGTGTGAGTGTATGTGTTATTGCATATCTGCCTGGGAGATAGTGGTAGGGGAGTCAGTAAATGGTTAATTTAGGTATGAGTTTGCAACTGTGTGTGTGTGTGTGTGTGTGTGTGTGAGGGGGGGTGCCATACTTCCAAGCACCCTTAGATTAAAGAGCAGAACCTGCATCATTGGGTGGGGGAAATCAATATCTACCAGGGAAAACTCTTTAAAGGCATGCCTGAGTGACACAAACAGAAAGGGTATCTGGGGTGACCACTAGTCTGCAGGAAAAACTCTTTATAGGCATGTCTGAGTGGCACATAAACAGAAAGGATATCATGGGTAGGGTGAACTACTAGTCAGTGGGGTTATCTTTGTACTCATGCCCGAGAGGCATTTAAACAGAATAGGGCTTGGCGGAGCCACTATCCACTATGGATAAGCTTTTATATGCATACCTGAGCAGCACACAGGGTCAAGGAGAACACAAGACACCACTGATTACTCTGCTCAATGTGGCCGAGCAGCACTTGAACACAAAGTGAATCATGGGGGGAAAAGGGACACTAGACATCAGGGATACTCAATTTGGCATACTTTAAAGACACATATTTAGAAAAAGAAGTGTTGAGCCACTAGACATGAAGGATAAAATATAAATTAGTGAAAGAAAAATAAAGTACAAAGGGAGAAAAAAAGGATTTAAACCCTGCACTTTTGATGTATGAAACCTCTGCATTAGCATATATTGGGGATCTCGAGCATTATGCAATGGCTGTAACAGTTTGTGTTGTACATGGGAGAGGTACAGAAAATGTTAAGCATACCACTCAAGCTTATAGCACAGAGAGGTTTTGCTGTAGCATGCATTTACTGAAGGATATAAAGCGTGAAACTCGAATGTCTGGCACTAAGGATAGACTATAATCATTCATTTATTTCCAGGGCAGCGGAAAAAGGGACAATGCGGATGTTCTGACAACAGGGGTGGGTATGTGGTGTGTGGTGGGGCAGTGTTTGTGCTAACATATTGTGGACGTCAGGGTTAACTACTACAGGAAGTGCTGATCAGCACTGTATGGTGGATAAATAGGATTCATAGAACGACAGATTAGACTACAATTAGGTCTTTTTGTGCCTATGAATTGCACAATACCACCTCATGTTAACAGGGTGTTTTTACCATGGCCGTTAATGCCAAGCTGTAGATAGTTATTAAATCCTTGGGTTTGTATTTTGTAGTTTGTTCAAATTTATGCTTTACAATTTGCTATAGCCATTTTGTTATGCATATAATTCTGTGCTATTTGCTCCAAACATTTTATGCTACTGAATTTGATCTGGTCTGTGTATACGGTCTTTTTTTTTTGCAGTTTGCAACACACGTTACACAGTTTAATCTCTGCAGTTCACTCTGTGCAGTTTACATGGGTTAGTTTATTTTTCTCATTCATTTAACTAGTTTTATTTTAATCATGGTAGCACTACTGAAATAAGAAAATTATTAGATCATCAAATGTCAAATCTGCAAACTTGCATTTCTCTTGGGTTCTCACATTCTAGCCAATACACAATCTAGGAAGTTGTACTGCCGCAAAAGATGTTCACACGTTTCTTTTGGCTCCATTTTTCAAACGTCAATATATCTTAGCATCCAACATCCCCGCCTGCAAAATATAACCAACTACTGCAGATTCTTCAGCAATTATAATCTTTTATCAAACTTTAGACTTCCAAAGTGCGGGTATACGATAGCAATTTAAGGCAGCTATGAAGTATTGATCCAAAGTTCATCATTTATTATAGGTTCATAGGTAAATACTAGACTAGCTGCTCTTGTAAGCCATTTTAAGCATAACCAGTTTCACTTCTGTTGCTCAAATTAACCTATCCCTTTTGGCCTTACCCATCCCATGGTCAGTGATTATATATTACCCCTAATGAGAACAACTGGGATCATACCACTGATATTTTGAGGTGATACATGCATGGGATAAAGCATTTAGGAGCAGCCTCTGCCCATTAGTAGTACAAGGGGCAGTTCTGAAATAAATTTTCTATTTCCCATCTATAGATGAAAATTACACTTGAACAATGACAGGGATGAATTTTGTTTAACATGCATGGTGAGTCTGTTCCAGAGCAGTGGTATCCTCTGTGAGATACATCTGTCCATCCAAACCATTCTGTTGATATTGCAGAAGAGGTTTAAATCCCTAGACCAAGTATTTCTGATGACATTTGACTTGTTGGTATGCAGTAAATCCACCAATATTAGGACAAAGGATGCCATATATGCTATGTACACCTCTTAGTAGTCTATAGGATGCCAAGTATAGTGATATTTATTTATTTTGTTAGCTTTGTTAACTGGTTAATACAACTGATACAAATACAATTTTCAGCAATTACCTGGGCCAAGAGGCAGAAAGAACTTTTCAAAACAACATTTACAAACATTACCAACGTTTACATTCAGATTAGATTAAAACAACATTTACAGTTCAATAACTACTGTAGTTGTACATTTTATGAGAGATATTTACACAAATCAATGCATTATGTACAAGGATAACAACACTATTTATTTACATTTTTACACTGGTTGCACAGCTGTATCTGTATATCATTATGATTGTACCTTGCAGAATGTACTGAAATGTATCATTGCATTACAGATCCATTGTTGTTAGGTTCCCCACATATAATAACCAGTTGGGTCGGGCCACAGATAAACCTTGACACAAGCACAGCAAAGCAATGGGAAGTTTTAACATTTGATGCTACCAGAGCCCCTAACTGTCTACAACAGAATCAATGTAAGGATTCTAAGTCAATAAACCTACTAAACTAAGTGCTGCCCAGTATTTCACCCAAGTGATAGATATCAGAATTTCATGCATTGCATATCTTTTTAAGTTATTACAAACACAAAGTGGCACCATAGTGGAAAGTATTTGGAAGCTGGAAAGTGAAAAGAAAACCCACCCCTACTATAATATTTACATCCATCTCCATATTGTCCCATAAAACACTCAAACAATTAGAATATTTTGATAACTCACACTCAATACATGTATCAGATGTATGTTAGATACCCAATAAATATGAAAAAGGAAACAAAAAGTAATTTATTTACAAAGCTAATATTACTGCATTAACAATAGAGATCTCTTAGCCTAGTTTACAAGTATAGTGGCACTCACAGATATTTACAGTCTCAAGTCCTGCAAGACATCATCATTTTACAGTTACTTGGATACATTTTGGACTCATGGAATTAGTACCCACTCTGTTTGCCCTTGTTATGCTCTGGCTCCCTCCTTCTCCCCTACCCTACCTCCAATTCTCACTTGTACCCCCTCTTCCTCTTTATTTATTCAAACCCCACTTCCCCAGACTGCACTCCATTAACAATATTCTAAACCACTTCTATCACATCCACGTCTCCCCAAATTAATCCTCCAATCAATTAAATTCTATACTACTTACCTCACCTCCTTTCCCTTCAAATTTCTCCTTAATCTTGTCAGCTAGCCAATCACAACACATATAATCAAAGTCCAACTTGCTAACCTCTCCTTTACCTCTTAGCAAACCAATACACTAGGCATAAACCCCCTATACAATATGTTAGTCCTTTTCCTATCTTCTCTTCCACTTATCGTAGCTAATTTCATCTCATCATATTATAACTTATTTATACCAACTACTACTTCTCCAAAACTCTGTGACCTTCATACTGATGCTACCCCCCAATACCATCCGCATTGTACCAAACCTTTACAATAATACCCCTACATCCATCCCAAATACAGAATAGTTAATACTCTAGTATTATAATAATAATAGTTTATACCATTCCAAAATATATCCATACCACAAAAAAAAATCCAAAAAAGGTAATGGACATAGCAAATAAGAGTTACAAGCTCATCTTAGGTGGTGACATTCACCCAAAGCCAGGCCCTACCTCCCACAAACCCGGTGAAACTTCAACTCTTCTCAATCTATTCTGCCACCTTAGTCTCCATTTCAACTATTCCCAACCTGTTCTGTCACCTTAGCCTCCAATTCAACTTTTTCCAGCTTTGCACTCCAAAAATCTAACATTTTTCACCATAAACATTAGAAGCATTAGAAACAAAATCACTGACATGCATGCTTGCATAACTCATAATAACCCTGATATTCTTGCTATCACAAAAACATGGTTAAAACCTACCATTCAGGATGCGGAGATCACCCCTAAGCCATAATATTATCAGGAACGACTGTTTAAAAGGGAAAGGCGGTGATGTCATCTTATTATTAATAAGCCACTATCTGATCACCCTATATAGTGACACAATACAACATCCTGGATCTGTTGAGCTTATTATCACCTTCCTAAGATTAAAATAATTTATTTATTTATTTGTCTTTTGTTAACCGGGTTAGTCCACTGGGCTGGTGGCCCATTTTCAGTGGAGACCCGAGGAGAAAAGCTCCACATACAGAAACAAATTACAGAGTTTATATTTGCTATACATACATTTATGACATAAGAAATGTAGTACACAGTATCATAAAGTAATGCAATACATACATTTGTGACATACAAAAAGTATAGTACAACGTATCATAAAGTCATGCAATAAGGACAATTAATTCATATACAAACAGATATGCATTATTGTTATATACATTCCAACCCATGATAATATAACCACCCTAGAGAATATTCTTATTCTACATTGGTTAACTACACTTATCTCACAATAAAAAATAATACTAGGAGAACTGGCTTGACCTTAATGCAAACTCCCCCATGTCAAACATAAGCCTATTTCTCTGCAAACAACTCATTCACAGACGCACATATCAGGATAAAACTAGTAACTCCACATTAAATTGGATTCTAGTTTCAAATTATATTAAATATATCTCAGAATGTCCTCTTTCTAATTCTCTCACTAACCACTTCCTCACCTAGACCAACAGGCTAAACAATCACCCACCCAATCAGCAACTTCACAAAACTAGTTGTAACATCTCTCACTTTAATCTAGACACTTTCAATTCATCCTTTGTTTCCATCAGCTGGAATACCTTAAAACCCCTCCCAACTATAATGCTATAAACAAATTTAATACAACATTCTTAAACATCTTAAATAATTTAGCTCCACCAAGAAAAAAAAAAATAAAAAGAAATAACGCAGTTTGGCTCTCTAAAACCAGTAGAACCCTAATGTAAATTTTTAGAGACAAAGCCTGGATGCTACAGCAAAAACATAAAACACAGAAAAAATACCAGCAATTCAAAGAGCTCCACAATCTAGAAAAAAATACCAACAGAAAACTAAATTATACTAATATCCAAGACAGTAATAAACTAAAACCTAACAAATTCTGGTCATCCATTAAAAAAACATTACATCCAGCTCAAAAATGCAACCCTAACATTCCACTGAACAACGCACCACTAGTCACTGCCATAGAATCCAATGCCAATTTCATAAACAGCATAACCATACTAAGAAGTCTCCTAACTTATCCCCTATCCACTCACAGTATCATCAAACTAGCCCCCACAACACATCTAACCTCATACAAATTCAACAAACTAACTTCACCAATTTTACTTGAAAGCCTGTGCTGAGACATCTCACATAAAACAACTCGAACAAGTTAAAATCCTGCTGCTCCACATCTGCTAACAATCTCCCTAGTGACTACCTTAAAATAGCAGCTAACAGTATTGCCTAATTAATCTCAAGTCTTATAAACAGGTCCATCCAAGAAACCCACATCCCCTCCATCTGGAAACATCAGACATTACTCCCCTCCATAAAAACAGTATCTCAACTGAAATTGCAAACGTCAGACCTACTGCAATCCTATCCCCACTCTCCAAAATATTAGAAAAGTGTGCCTAGAAATAATTATTGACATACCTTATCCAGGAAGATCTTCTAAACCCCACTCAACATGGCTTTTGTCCCTCACATAGTACTAATACAGCATTCCTAACTTTCACTGAAACCATCAGCAAAGATATGAACAGTGGTAAGCTAGTCTCCTCCCAATTCCTGGACCTGTCAAAAGCCTTCAGTACAGTCTGCCACAGCAAACCTCTTCAAATGTCCTCTCTTGGCTTATCACAAACTCCCTTCCAGTGGTTCAAAAGCTACTTGTCTTATTGACAACAGTCAGTCAAATTGCACTCTGCCTTCACTCCATTACCACAGGTGTGCCACAAGAGTTCATTCTTGGTACAGTCCTCTACCACTCTTACTAAGACTCTCCACAAATCTGCTCCTCAGTCCTCTGACAATATTACTCATCTTCAACAAATCACACAATAAGCTTTTACTTCCACCAAAAATGTCTTTTTCACCTAAAACTAATGTTAAAGCTAAACAAAAGCAAACTACTTCTTTCCTTCCTTAAATCAGTCTGTCATGAAAAATCTAATTTCAAAATTTTCTCCATTAACATCATCATCATAAAGGTTAGCCCCCATACTAAATTACTGGGAATGATAATAGACGTCAACCTCTTATATGGTCTGCACATTCAAAACACTGTACAGAAAACTCTCCAAAAACAAGATATGTTATACAGAAGAAACATATTCCTTACCAATTCAACCAAAAACACTTTAGCCACTACCTGCCTACCTCCTTCCGTCACTTCTATATGGCACTCCTGTGTTCACAAATCTCCAAGTAACACTAAAAATAAAATGTGAACAATATTACAATAAAATTGCTAACTTCACAGCAAATCCCTATTTTGATTCTATTGCTCTTAGCACTCAAATCATTAAAAAGGACAGAGATTCCACACCTGCAAGGACACATACAGCTACTAATTGCATTCCAACTTATTCACTTCTCTAAAACTTGTCCTGCATTAAGTACTATACTTACTTGTTATAATTTTAATTGCATTCTATGTTCCACTGACCAAATACTTCTCTCAGTCCACAAGCCACTTAAATGTGCAGGTCATAATCTATATTCTTACAATGTCACAGAAACCTGAAAATTCATACCCACATCCATTATGTCTACAGGCTTTCATTTCTTTAAAATCACCCTAAATGAACGTATACGTCAATACTCCCCTCTTCTGCACCTCTCCAGGGTAATGCATATCCTTATTATTTCTTCGCTTCCCATTCCTCACTCACACCCCCTCCATCATCTCCACCCAAATCCTGTCCTTCCGCTATCATCTTTAACTACAACGAATACAAACTTAATTTCTTACCTTTCATTCTAATTCACCTTAATGTCATACTCTCCTCGTGACTACTTTCCTATCAGTAACTCGACACACAAGCGGTTGAGTCTACCAGTGCCTGAAACCATTCCACAAAAGTTGGAATATCGAATACTGGCATACTGAAAAACAACAAATCTCAAAACTCCCCACAACTCTGGATCCAGGAACAAGTGTTACCACTGGTCCAGAAATGGGGCACGTTTGGACAGTCAGTAGTGTTGGTTTATAATATCTGGGATGTAGGAATTGCACAGGTAGACTTAACCACCTGTTTGTCGAGTTACTGATAGGAAAACAAATTTCCTTCTACAGTATAACCTAGCAAACACTCACTATTTGTAGTGCTACTTTGCTTCTGAACACAGCAAAGCATATTCCTATTAAACACTTTCTTCTGAGCATGACATTCTTGTTTATATTCCAATCGTCCTCCTTTCTTGAATCCGTAACAATGAATGCCAAATGTTTCTAACAAAATATCTGTTAACATGTGTTAACATGTTCCTGACAAAAATGACTGTTAAACGTGTACATTGCGGATTATTATTAAACTTGTATCTTGCCAAACTTTTTCTCAAACAGCATATGTCAGTTTTTCACTAACATGTTTGTTAAATTTCTGTTTTGTGAATTATGTATCAAAACTTGTGTCTGTGGCACTTTTCTCCCTAGATCTCTACTGAAAATAGTATTCCACAAAGTTGGACTTTCTGGGTTAAAAATGTCAATAAAATAAATAAACACATTTTCCTTGTCGATCTTGCAGATTTTCACAGCTTTAATCTGTTATGCATGAATTTGTATTGCAGATCACTTGCTTCCCTCACTGGCTGCATTGATCAGTAGTGTTTTGAAATAATAGTTTGCAGACCAAATAGTAACCATGCACAGCTCATTACCTTATACTATATGCTTTTGTTATCAGTTACTTGGTTTTTGATGGTCCCTTCAGAGCAGATAAAGTATTTCTTTGGGAACTCACCCCTGCTATAAAATTATTTATGTGCAGCAGTTTCTGAGTTCATGTTAAAATGATTGTCATTTGCTTTTTTTAATGACACCAGATAATTTGTAGAAATTGTAAACTGTTCTGAGCAGTGTAACCATCATACAATCCCCATAACTTTATATATTTTTTATTTTTATCTACTGCTAAGTATAAACAGACACCCACTTGCATTTTACTGCATTTTCTGATATCATTCTGAAACAATTACCTACAATTATTGATAACCTTATGCTAATTTCTGAGTTATTTTATTTTTACATTTAACTTACTCCAGTTATTGCAGACGAAGGCTCGAAGTTAAGAGGCGCTGTGGAAATATTTTGGAAGAATACACATTCTTTGATTCTCAGAACAATGTAAAATGTGTAAACCTAAGCTCTTTTATATTTGTAGGTGAACATAATTCATAACTGTTTTGATTTAAAAGTGTAGCAGAATTTTTAAGATTCATGTAATGCACTTTGCCATTTCTACTCAAGTGTCATTGTCATCGTTTTGCTATTTCTTACTTTCCTCATGGCAATCATAAATTTACATATTAAATTTGCTAGTGCTTACACCACCACATCCTAGTCTGTTCTTTCTTATTTGGTTTATTGAATACTCATTTGCATGAGCTACTGTTTTTTTTTCACACCTTTTCATTTTCCACAGTTACTGCTGTAGCCATTGATTTCATAAAACTAATCCATTTAATTTTATTTAATTAATGAAATGTGAACTGATGAGTTATATACTTATCCTTCATGAGTTCTGATGGTATAACATAGTTCTTCTGCTACCTTTGTTCCTGCAAATCACCATTTATAGCAGTTTTCCTTTGTTCATTTGCATTCCTATATACTATGCCTACTGACTGCTTAATATTCCATGTCACTCGTTTCATTCCCTTTAACAAGGAGATCTAAAAACAGCCAATTTTACTGATTTAACTTTGCATCAGCCCTGTTCAGGACCTACCAAATATTGGCATTCAGAGTTCATATTTCATCAAAAAGAGGTTGGCTTGAACAAGTGCTGTTCTCTAACACATGCCACAGGCAATACTGAGCAGTAACCGAATACTACTGAACCCTTTAGTCACGTTTCCCACAAGTTGTCCTTGAGGGACTGAATAAATTATAGTGCTGTTCTATAAAAGAATATCTTCTATTTAAGATAAACATTTCTTACGTACAGTCACATCTAAAGTACCATATAAGATTGCTGTGATATACTGTCTTTTATAACCATTGCAATGTTTAATAGATCAGAACTACTTCTGTCAATATTAAGTCATATTCATATAAACTAAAAAATAGATAGGTTCATAGGTGTGTACTAGGTTAACAGCCCTGGAGCCTATATAAGCCTAGCCCAAGAAGATTCCCTGGCATCATGCTGCCCAAAGTTAGTTCTGTGCCCCTGTCAAGCAAGGCCACTGAAGTGATCCCAAGGGTGAACTTCCTATTGCCCATCCACTCGTCAAGATTTCTCTTAAAGAGGGCCAGTGAAGTGCTCTGCTTGACGTGAATGGGAACATAATCCTTGCTACTGTATAATGTGTGAATCAGATACCAATTAAAAAAAAAAATACTTAAATAATTCAAATGTCTATACAGCCAGAATCACAACAGGAAACGAAACAGTGATTAAATAACAGCTTCTGGTGTGCAAAACTGTATTCTCATTCATTAATTATTTTCTTCACTAAAGGTGAGCTTCAAACATAAGCTATAGCTTCCAGGCAGAGTAAAGGTCATATCAGAGGAGGTACTGTAGGTGTAACCATGCGTGACTTGTAACTCTGCAATATATCTAAACTGAATGTATTTGAAATAATACTATTATAATTTACAAAATGCATGATTTGAAATATTTCAGCATTTTACATGTCTGCTGCAAACACATCATCTATGAAAACAAGTTGCAGGCCTGGCTGTGTATGTATAATGAAAGTGATGATACAGCTAGTTCCTAGCAACATCTAGAAGTCAGCATTTCAATTTCTTATAATTGCTCTGCTGATCAATTCCTTTTCTATGCCACCATTAAATTCATTGTAACAAATGACAATTATGCATATTTGTACAGAAGTCTTAAAAAAGGTTCACACAAATTTTGCTCAACAGTCAGTGTGCCTTGTGTACCGAAATCCAGGATCTTTACAGCATTCTGTAACAGAGATAAAAAAAAACTAAAGATGGAAAACAGCAACTTCAAAACTGTGGCCAAGGAGACTTTGCAGAACAAATAAAACATGCATGAAATAGAAAATAAAAAAAAGTAAACTAGTCACAGTAAATGTAATTATTTCTTAAAAATATGAATACATTTTAATTAAAAAAGAGACATAAAATGCATTTAAGCCTTTGCTCCATTTTCTTTCAAATTCTTAACAAAATCCATCCAATTCATTACAC